>NW_012099032.1:501121-546519 GCF_000951045.1 Mandrillus leucophaeus
GGGAGGGAGGGAGGGAGGGAGGGAAGGAGGGGAGGGAGAGAGGGAGGAGAGAGATAAGGAGGATGGGAGGGAAGGAAGGAAGGAAAATCTAAACCACAAAAAACCCCAAATTATAATTATTTGTAGAAAGAGTAATTATTCTTTATATACATGTATTCTTTCTTTATATATGCCTATAATGAAAGAATGATAATTTTGTGTGTATATATGTATAAAGTGTGAGAAAATGTGCTTAAATAGAGGAAAATGTAGGCACATTAGGAATTGAAGACTATCTTTAAATTTAAGAAATTAAGGTATGTATATATGACTTACATTTTCCACAGGTTTACATACCACAAAAAGTCTTCATGTCCATGTACTAAAATTCAACTTTATTTATTTGTAAGTTACAGTTACAAATTATTATATCCTTGGTACCTACGCTCCAAATCATAATTAAATTTTTCATTACAAGAAAAATTTCATTTTCATATATATATATATGTTTTCAAATGGTGAATAGCATCCTGCAAAAGTATTTGAATTTCTATCCAATATATTTCAGTGAGATATAAAATTTGAAAATAGTCCAGAGAAAAAAAATAAAGTATTTAAAAGGTTTTATTTTTGTTTCATTTTTTAACTTTTATTGTAAGTTCAAGGGTACAGGTGCAGATTTGTTATACAGGTAAACTGGTGTCATGGGTTTGTTGTACAGATTATTTCATCCCCCAGGTACTCAGCAGAGTACCTGTTAGTTATTTTTACTGATCCTCTCCCTCCTCAAGCCATGCACTCTCTGATAGGCCACAATGTGTGTTGTTTCCTTCCTTGTGTTCGTAAGTTCTCATCATTTAGCTCTCACTTATAAACAAGAACATGTGGTATTTGGTTTTCTGTTCTTGCATTAGTTTGCTAAGGATAATGGCTTCCAGCTCCATCCATGTTCCTGCAAATAACATGATCTCATTTTTTTTTTTCTGACTGCATCACATTCCATGGTGTCTATGTACTATATTTTGTTTATCCAGTCTACCACTGATGGGCATTTAGGTTGATTCTACATCTTTGCAATTGTGAATAGTGCTGCAGTGAACCTATGTGTGCCAGTTTTTTAATGATAGAATGATTTATATTCCTTTGGGTGTATACCCAGTAATGGGATTGCTGGGTTGAATGGTAGTTCTGTTTTTAGATCTTTGAGGAATTGCCACACTGCTTTCCACAATGGTTGAACTAATTTACATTCCCACTAACAGTGTTTAAGAGTTCCTTTTTCTCCACAACCTTGTCAGCACTTGCTTCTTTTTTTTCGCTTTATAATAATAGCCGTTTGACTGGTACGAGGTGGTATCTCATTGTGGTTTTGATTTGCATTTCTCTAATGATTACTGATGTTGAGATTTTTTTTTTTCATATGCTTGTTAACCACATGTATCTCTTCTTTTGAAGTGTTCCTGTCTTTTGCCCACTTTTTAATGGGATTGTGGGATTTTTTTTTTTTTTTTTTTTTTTTTTTTTTTTTTTTTTTTTTTTTTTTTTTTTTTTTTTTTTTTTTTTTTTTTGGTGAATTTGTTTAAGTTCCTTATAGTTGCTTGATATTAAATATCAGGTGCATAGTTTGTGAAATTTTTTCTCATTCTGTAGGTTCTGTTTACTCTGTTGATAGTTTATTTTGCTGTGCAGAAGCTCTTTAATTTAATCAGATCCCAATTTTGCAGTTTTCGATTTTGTTGCAATTGCTTTTGGCGTCTTCATCATGAAATATTTGCCTGTGCCTATGTCCTAAATGGTAGTGTCTAGGTTGTCTTCCAGGGTTTTTATAGTTTTGGGTTTTGGGTTTTACATTTAAGTCTTGAGTTGATTTGTGTATATGATGTAAGGAAGATGTCCAGTTTCAATCTGAATATAGCTCACCAGTTATCCCAGAATCATTTATTGAATATGGGGGAGTCTTTTCCCCATTGCTTGTTTTTGTCAACTTTATTGAAGATCACTATATGAGCAGTTAGTCAACTAAAACTTTGGTTAGGAAAGATGAAGTTTTACATAATATGTAATATTAGGAAACTATATATTCTTGTAAATACTTAAGAAATCATAAAAGCTATAAATGTCAAACATATATTTTAACATATTCATTTCTCTTTTTACTCACCAGTGTACAGAGTCATATTACTAATATTCTTAGAGTTGTAGCATGCCTTCCAACACATCATCTCCTTTTATCTAACCTACAATTACTTACATTATTCCAATCCCTCAGATAATTACTGATTTTAAAGTTAAAATGGAAGGAAATGAGTGTGATAATGAAGTAGCAATATAATCACTTCTCATTCACCTTCTAAAAAGTATTACCTTCTAAAAAGCTTTTTGGTTGTGTCATACACTTGCTTCGGGTAACTTACAGTTATGACTTTAAGGTTCATATAGTTTTATAGTGATCGCTTCTAAATGATTTTCTGATGTCTATTTCTGGTTGAAAATTCACAGTCTCTCCAATTACACATTCAATTAAAATATAATATCTTTTCACAAATTGCACTGAGAAAATATTTCTTGGGATTTAACTAGTAAAGGGTATGACTGCACTATTTTCTACATATAATCATAAGTTCAGGGAAACATGAGTCATTTTTCATCATGTAACATGCCTCAAGTCAAATAAAATATGTCTTATTTTAACATTTGTAAACGTATTCAGCATATTTGTAATTTGTTTATCTGCATCTCTATGACATTTCCAAAACTGTTATAACAACTTTAATCGTCTTAAACCAATAATTAGATGATAAAATGTTATTTTATTTAATTCATCCAAAATGTTAATGTATTTATTCAATTCATTATTTAATTCATTTATTCAATTCTAAATCACTTAATTTAGAATTAAAACATTGGAATATTACTATTGTCATTGCACCACCTCTTGGAGTTGCAAAGAGGAATTTAATTATAGGTGGAAACAAAGAAACAGGTCATAATAATCTGATAAATACAATAATAATCTTACATTGTTTTTAAACATTGAATAGGAAGATTCTTGTTATAATGATTCAATTCCAACTGATACAGTAAAATGCCCATATTGTGAGATGTATAGAAGGGAAGGGTGATCTCATGCTGAATCTCTTTAATTCTTTAATAACTAAAGGTTAAAAGTATTGAGAAATAAAAATATGAACCAAAAATTGTGCCTGATGCAACTAGATAAATATTTTCAAATTCTTGTTTATTATTAATCATACTATATAGCAAAAATGGATTTCGGATTATTTTAATGATGTGTGAAAAAATTAAGAAACAAGAATAAAGATAAACATTTATTGAATTCAAGAGTGGGTAACATTTTTAATTAGGACACACACACAAACATGCACACACACAAAGTCTTCAGGAGTGAAAGAAATGCACAGGATCAACTAGATTAAAAATTTTTAACTGTCATATAGATTATAATTTTAAACTATCAATTTTACAATTACAAAAGTAAAATGTTATCTAATATTGGTACGGTTGAAATCAAACAGAATTCTATAGTAGTTCTAGTGGGAAATTTAAACAATATTTAGATACATTTTCAGCAATTTTGTTAGATGCCATTAGGAGGCAATTCTCTATGAGTATCTCATGCTCTTGTCTTCTGAGCAGGCACCAGCTAACTTTGTTCTGGACTATCTTTTATAAATGTTTGAATCATAAACAGCCTTGGAAGTTAGAGCTATAGTAGTGTCTTCCTTTGAGGAAAGGGCAGGTTCCATTGCTTCTGCTATAATAAAGATAAAGGCAAAGATCCTGTAGATTTACTGCCCATCATAAAATGCTGGGGTTTCCTAAGGCCAGGTTTCCTCTCCCTTGCACACTCCACTGTGTGCAGGAACTATTGGGCCCTCTTCATGTTACCTGGGAATTGGTTCTCAGTACACCAGTACAAAAGCTGAAACTCTGTCTACTGCTATTACTGTGGATAATAAACTATCCTTAACTATCCTTTATCTCTAACACAGAAGTGTTGTGTCTTTTGCCAGCATCTAGTAAATATGGCTGGCTAACTTGTTAGCTTGCAAGTATAGTAAAATCTCAAACCTTTAATAGTTCCCAACAGATACTGTGGTTAAGTCTTTTCTTTGCATTAAAAAAGAGAGTGAAGTTTGTTTTCTTGTTTATACTAAAACAAATCTATCTGGCAAATAGTCTTCAATTTTTATTTTTATTTTATAAGCAGAAACAATCACTTACACTATGAAATAAAATAAAGATTATCTACAATGAATATATTGCAGAAAGATACAATAAAGTATCTTCAAGTATTTTATTGAATAATGTGCACTGAAATAGAAATAAATCATGTAATGTTTTATCTATTGTTTTTTCCCAAAGCAGTTTGTCTATTTATGTGTATGTGTGTGTTTGTGTGTGTGTATAGTACCAATTTAAATATGTCAAATATATTTAAAACCAGTCAGTATCTTTAATCAATATTGATTTTATTGCCAGAAGCTGTCTTATAATAGCTGAAAATTATTCCTTCTGTTTAACCATATGAAAAATAAAAGACATTTGGGGGTTCTATATCTCACTGATGTGTACTTGCTTTGTCTCCTGAGATATTTCCTTATGAGTGTGGTATTTTTTGCAATATTCAGAAAACATAAGAATCTAACTAAATATATTGCTGTGGAGACATCTCTGCTTACATGATTTTCTCTCATCTTTAAGTGACTGAATCAGCTTGCCTTGCTGCCCAAAGGAGGCTTTGTATTTAAATTTGCATATCTATTATTCATCAGTAAAGTCTCAATATGGAGAGCTCTAGGTCACTTTTCTCTAGAATATGGTTTATTATATCATTAAATAATCTTGAACTTTCTGTTTTTAACATATATTTATCATATTATATTTTAAAAAACATTTCTGTAGTATTGTTTGGTTATCTTTTCAAGTGTCTTTGTTTAGTGCGTGCGTATATGTGTATGTGCATGTGTGTGCGTGTGTGTGTGGTGTCACTTTGTATGGCTTGGACTTCCCCTCCAATCAATACATTATCTTTTTCACATTTTTATCTGTTTCATTATTATCAGTGTATATATGATGAATATAATATATAAACTTATACAAATATAATTTCAGTATACACACATACATATATATGTGTGTATATACAATTACGTATATTTAAAAACAGGGAATGTTTTGTATGTATCTGTGTATAAATGTGTACATACATATAAATATAGACATGCATGTATATTCTGTGTCCTTAATGTGTTTTCTTTACTGCTTACAGTAGTTCCCATTCATGGTGAGGTCCTTGCCTTCTGGGAATAAGTACTTACTGCTTTCTTACTTCTTACATCCTCATCCCTGGTTTTAGTATGTAAATAATCTAGACAATAATGGATTGCCATACCAATTCTGCTTGTCTTGGCTGTGTTTTTTCATATTCATACAAGATTTGGAGTAAGCCAAATTTAATTTTTCATTTGGTATGTTCACTTCAGAGGTATTGAATTCAATTTTGATGTTCATTTTCTTCTGCTGGATTTTTCAGGGGAAGACTAAGCTTCCACCATACATCTACTAAATTGTGCAGGAAGGATTACTGATTGAGCAAATTTAGGGACTAGTACATGAGGAAGACAAGGATCTGAAAAATTACTTGGAGATATCCTTTCCAAGTCATATCCACCATAATGCATTTGAATATTCCCAAGGTATCTGAACGCTTGTTCAAAGATTTTTTTTTTTTTTAAATAGGGGTGGTGTACGTGATAAGTCCCTGAAAGTAGGAGGAAGTCATGAGAAAGTAGAATGAAGGAAAATAGGGGAACTACTAAGGAAGAAAACTGAGTTATGATTGCAACGTAATGGTTAAAAACCAATAATAATTAATATATATCAGATTTAAGCTCGCTTTAGTTTGGTAGATATAATTTTTACTTTTTATGGATGAGAATAATGAGTTTATTAAGCCAAAAATTTATAGAGTTTGATTCAAACATGTTATATTCAGGAGCTCAATCTTCTACTTGTATGTGAGAATATGACATGTCACACTGGAGCCCCTTGCTTAGGAATAAGTGGTCAGGCATAGACCACCAAAGCGACTGTGGTAAAAGTTATCAAAGTCTGATATATCATGAACAACTTTCCAATAAGTGTGGTTGTGTTTCTGAAGTCCTTCTTGTTCTTTATGCTTTACATATATCCTAAAAATAAGACTTTATTAATATAATGAATCTGAGTAGGGTTCTATTTTATGTAATTTGAGAATCTATCAAAAATGTGTTAAAGTAGCCTAAATATAACATCTCAAAATGGTTCTTATCTTTCACAAAGTACATATTCTTTATGATAAAGTCCACTGCTTCTCATTTTCTAAGAGCAGTTATCTTTTTTCTTTACCCTGGCAGTCACACCTATGTCTAATTTAAAACACCAGTTAAGTGAACTAAATCTTCACTTGTGTGCAACTATTTTAAATAATTCCATGAATACTTGATGCTTTTACTTTATTTCACTTTTCATTTTTCATTCTTCTTAGTTTTTAAGTTTGGGGGCATTTGTCTTTTTGTCTTTACATATTTTTATATTCTGTCATCTCTGTATATTTATAAACATGTTCTCTCCTGAAGAATCTCCCTTTATTTATAAGTATAAGCCTTAAAATCTGGGAAAATGAACATTTTCATCACAGTGCAAGAACATATACTATGATGAGAATTTCATGTCATTTTTCTCTCTCTAATCATTTTATATCAAATGTGTACTAAAACTCAAATTTCACTCACTGTGTTTTGTTGTGTATTGTGAATTAGTGTGATATAAAAGTTTATTGTGAGTAAAATGTAAAAGGTCTGTTCAATTAATCATGCAATAAATCTATCTGTAACACAGATAACCACATCTAACTTATATCTGTTTCTAAGTACCATCATAAACTCCATTCCTGCATAAAGAGATAAGTTCCCCCAAACATTTCTCATTCTCTGGAACTAAATTAATCAAGAAGAGAGCACAGTTATAGAAAACTTACCCCTCTTGTTGTATAATGATTCCAAATAAGTGTTCTAGAGATAATATATCTATAGCTCTTTTATGAGAATTTCAGTACACTACGTGCCTCATATTTATTATACATTCAGTGTGTATCTCTTAACACTGACGAAATTTTGTTACTCATTACAAAAACACTGAAAATAATCTTTCAAAGATTCATATAGATATAAAAATCAGAGTTTAAATTTAAAATTAGAAATGAAAAAAAATCTAGACTTTTTTTTTTGGTTCATCCTTTGTTTACATCTAGCTAAGGGGTCTAGGTATCAAGTTCCTATCATCTTACCATCACCCTCAGATAGTCCGCATAAAATACTTAAATATTATCTGGAAAAAAAGGTGACATAATTGGCACCCGTCTGGCATCTAAACCAAGGCAGCAGGGATTTAAATATCTTGTTCCCTATAAGTGGTTCCTCAAGTTCAGGCCTGAGGCATTGTTTTAGAGTAGAGCTGAGAATGCTATAGTTATTATATATAAAAATAGAAGAGTTGTCAACTTAGCCTGTCATCTTGACATTTTTCTTGAATGTTGAATTCACTTGCAATTCACTAGATTGGATTGCTCCAGAAGATTATTTTGTATGTGCTCATAATAAGGCTTGGAAATTCTATTTTTTAACATGTTCCAAATTTAACTATATTAAATGACTACTCACTCTCCAGATTAAGTTTATGCTCAATCTTTTGTGTAGCTCCAAAAAATATAGAATGCAAGAGAGATCTGAATTTACTGTAAGTAACAAGATATAGGAGAGTTATAAAATAATGTGATCTGTTTGGAATTCCTAGCATTGGAGGCGTTCTAAGGCTAGAAGACAACTACAAGACAATTTTGCAGGGTTGGAACAGAGAAGCCTATTAAGGACCCTGACTAATGAGGAATTTTATAGTCCAAGTTTTTTGATTCTGGTAAAAACTTGTTGAAATCTAATGCTCTACGAACTTTGCATCTCCAAAGTACCATATATATTGTTTGGCAAATTGGAGTGTGCCAAGAACCCCAATTGAAAATGATGTCGTAATTAAGCACAATTAGGAGTTACAAAATATTCACAAAATTGAAAACCAGCTGCTCCAACTGCATTCTGATCCTCATAAACTTTGAGGATCATAACCTTTTGAGCAACAAGCTCAGAATCACTGAAAAACTCATGTTAGATTCTACTTTAGACTTTGGTTTTAGTTAGCACTGTTGTACTAGATGGTAAGTTTACAGGTGTATGTTTATAACTGTTACTTAAAATTCTGCATATAAGCCAATTTTCTAATTTGCTGTTTTAAAATGAAATGTTTATAGGGTATATAAAACAATTATAAGTAATTATTTCAACATTCACTGGAACAAATATGTCAATATTAAGTGACAAGAAAATCACATATTTTATTATTTTTTTAAATGAGTGTAGCACATTATTCAAACTGAGGATTTCAGTAACTAATGACAGAAAGACTTATTCGCTTTGTAAACCTAGAGTATTTAAAATTTCTATCAAAATGTGAAGCAGAAAGAATTTATAGCATAGAGGCTAGATCCATACAGACACCATGCTCAGTTTGTAGGTGAAAAACAATCCTAACAGAATGAGTACTAAAAGTGAAATTAAGAATTTTTAAGCACTAATTGAAAACTTCATCACTGTTTCATATAGATGCTTCAGAAAATAAAATCACTTTATTCTGATCTTTGAAATTGTAAAAGGCACACTATATACTCAGGTCATTGAATACATTTTATTATTATCATTATTATTTTTTAATTTATTTTTTATTATTATTATACTTTAAGTTCTAGGGTACACGTGCATAATGTGCAGGTTTGTTACATATGTATACTTGTGCCATGTTGCTGTGCTGCACCCATCAACTCATCAGCACCCACCAACTCGTCATTTACATCAGGTACAACTCCCAATGCAATCCCTCCCCCTTCCCCCCTCCACATGATAGGCCCCGGTGTGTGATGTCCCCCTTCCCGAGTCCAAGTGATCTCATTGTTCAGTTCCCACCTATGAGTGAGAACATGCGGTGTTTGGTTTTCTGTTCTTGTGATAGGCATGGGCAAAGACTTCATGTCTAAAACACCAAAAGCAACGGCAGCAAAAGCCAAAATTGACAAATGGGATCTCATTAAACTAAAGAGCTTCTGCACAGCAAAAGAAACTACCATCAGAGTGAACAGGCAACCTACAGAATGGGAGAACATTTTTGCAATCTACTCATCTGACAAAGGGCTAATATCCAGAACCTACAAATAACTCAAACAAATTTACAAGAAAAAAACAAACAACCCCATCAAAAAGTGGGCAAAGGATATGAACAGACATTTCTCAAAAGAAGACATTCATACAGCCAACAGACACATGAAAAAATGCTCATCATCACTGGCCATCAGAGAAATGCAAATCAAAACCACAATGAGATACCATCTCACACCAGTTAGAATGGTGATCATTAAAAAGTCAGGAAACAACAGGTGCTGGAGAGGATGTGGAGAAATAGGAACACTTTTACACTGTTGGTGGGATTGTCAACTAGTTCAACCATTATGGAAAACAGTATGGCGATTCCTCAAGGATCTAGAACTAGATGTACCGTATGACCCAGCCATTCCATTACTGGGCATATACCCAAAGGATTATAAATCATGCTGCTATAAAGACACATGCACACGTATGTTTATTGCAGCACTATTCACAATAGCAAAGACTTGGAATCAACCCAAATGTCCATCAGTGACAGACTGGATTAAGAAAATGTGGCACATATACACCATGGAATACTATGCAGCCATAGAAAAGGATGAGTTTGTGTCCTTTGTAGGGACATGGATGCAGCTGGAAACCATCATTCTTAGCAAACTATCACATTTTATTATTTTTATGAAATGTGACCCATGGACAAAAGTGTCCAACATCTTAAGTGATTAACATTAAGTCTGTTTATCCTGAGTATTTTCACTGTCTCAGCAACTCTGACTTTGCACTTTGATGCAGTAACTTCCTATTTTATTTCTCTTTATATGGCATTTACAGATGAAAATGAACTATTAATCACTCTAAGCACTTGATTACATAGTCTTTGCAACAAACTCACTTTGAATTTATATAACGTAGCTTTTTAAATGCAAATAAAGCTTTCCAGTTTCCTAAAATGTCTTTTCCCTCAATGGAAGGGATTAAAAGTTGGTATTCTCAGAGCTGCACACTCCTGACCAGCTGATTACCAGTCTGTCCTTGCAGCTGTCACAGCCTGTAACAAGTAAGAGATTGTAAATTCTAACCACTCATTTTCCCATTTCACTATCCATAGGAACTAGTGAAAAATGGAACTCTTCAATTCTACCATTTTATGTCCCTTCAAATAATAGTCAAATTCATTTCCCCCCACAGAATATAATTGAGATATAGGCAACGACTCCAAGAAACACTGAATATTTTGTACAAGAGTCAAATCAGTTTCTCATTCTATACTCCCACCAAATAAAAGGCTTTATGATTTTGTTACTTGCATGGGAAATGTTCACAGAGCACTGCCAAGTACAAGTGTACTCTCTTGTGTCCCAGCGGTTCTCTGTCATGATCTTTCCATTTACTGCGGTGTTACCATGACATTTTACTTTATTATACTTTGTTCAAGGACACATAAACTGAAAGGCAAAATAAATCAAAAACATATACTTTTCTTCTCAAAGATGGTTATCGTAATATGTACACAAAGGTAAAATACATGTAAAATCAGAGCTTCCAAAAACAAGTAAGAAATAAAATCAGTGCCTTCATTATTAGTATTTTAATTATTGAAGATGTTTGATTCGTTCTCCATCTAAATAGAATATACTCCTTTCCCCAAACACTTGAGGGCCTTAATAGAATTTTGGAGTTGAGCATGGCATTTCAATTAAAATATATCTGAAAGACAGATATTTATAAAAAGTACAGATACCAAGAGATGATTTTGCCAAACACTTTCCTTCATTTTTAATTTTAGTATTGCCTTCAAAGTTTTACATTGGCATAAAGAATATAATTCCTACTCCTTGAAGAAAAACAATTAAGAAGAAAGAGTTCTTCAGACGTGGAAAATTTTACTAGTCGTGTATCATTTAGGAGCCTGAAATAGCATATGTGCAGAAAGCTGCCCACAAGTCAGATTTTACTAAGGAAAACACTGAAGAAATACCTTACTATATTCTCTTGGGTCTATAAAGAGACTCCTACAATTAACACTTCACAAAACTAATTTATTGAGAAAACTGAATCTCTCCAGGAAGCATTTGGCCATCAACAGATTACACTGACTCTGATATGTTTTAGGAAAGATGAATATAGTCCAGGAATAGCAACATGAGCATTGGCTAAATCTACTGGGAGCAGGTGTTGAGATTTTTCACAATAGTAGGTGTTGTAATTCACAGTTAAGTATCTGAAGATTAAAAGGATACATAAATTCTTAGAATCTCTGACACACACACAAAGTAACTTAATTAGATTACATTAATTTGTATCGTAGTTGCATAAATTCTTAAAAACTAAAATGGACAGAAATTAAATATTTTTAAAAGATAAATTATCCAATACGTATCCTATTTAATTCTTAAAAGCATGATTCATTTTTTTAAAATTTAGGACCTAGAATCTCATAAAATAACTTTAGATAAACTTAAGGGGTATTTGACCAAATTATATCTGGTTAAGAATCTCTTCTACCAATGTTGCTTAAAGTAACTCATATATTCAGGTAATTTAAACTCTGGTAAAAGAAAGCCAGATCGTTTTAAAGGTTAGTACTTCTTTTTGTTAATTTGAAATCTGTGTCACTGACTTAAAGCTATTTAGTTTCTCTGGACCTATATATACACTCAGGTTTCTGCTAAAAAATGTGTAGCTTTAAATAATTGATATAAGCTTGTAAGGTGATCCCCAAATCTTTTCTCACTCTAAATATCAATGGACCTTCCCACAGCACACTGATTTGTTGTTCCATGATTCTATTCAGCTTTCCTTATATTTCTCTAGATGGTAAATTTTACTGGTAAAGTGTTGGGCTAAAAATGAGCAAAGCAAAATGCAGTGGCAGTGTTACTACTGTTCTTTTCTAAAACTCATAGTTGCTTCTCAAAGTAGTGTTTTGCAAGATTATGTTCCACAAGTGACATTGGATCTGTATGTGGAAAAACAGTTTTATGGTTACATATATATGGAAAATACTGTGTTAACAGATTTCAATAAAACATGGAAAATACTGTGTTAACAAGTTTCAATAAAACAGAACTTACAGAAAACTGTTAACTATCTATGAGGTATCTAAAGCAGTCAAATTGACAGACAAAGAAAGTAGAATGGTGAGCATCAGGGGCTCAGAGAAGGGAGAAAAGGAGTTGTTTTATGGGTAGAGTTTTAGATTTGCAAGATGCAAATGTTCTAGGGCTATTTTGTAATATTTTAATACTTGATACTACAAAATATTTAATGAGATTCTTAAGATAAATTTTATAAGTTTTTTCCACAAAAAGAAACTTGATATTCAGTTTCACAATGTGATTTGCAATCCCCATATATGTTTGGAAGCATTGCTCAAACCAATTTGATTATCCAACCTTTTTGTTTTGCTTTGCTTTGTTTTGAGGTACACATTTTAAAATCACAGAGTAATGTTACATGCAGCATATTTTGATTAAATACTTCCAGAGCTTCATTGCTAAAAATGATGAATGTAAGAGTTCAAATTTATGCTGTAAGAGCCAAATTTCTTTTCTGCTAACCTTTCATTCACTCATGGAGAGAATTTAACCTATTTCTTGCTTCAGAATCTATTTTAGCTTGTACTATCTGGAAGGTATAAGAATGTGCCTATTAAATATCCAGCCAAATATTTAATGATATCAGAGCACCTGCTTGCTTGGTCCAGTAGCCTGAGTTGCCCCACCCCTCCTGTGCAGAGATCCTGGATCAGGGGAGCCCTCCTCACTTTATGCCCAGGCAGATCTCCAGGTGTTCAGAGCACCTGCTCATTTGGTTCTGCACCCTGAGCTGCCCCACACTTCCTAGACATAGATTATGGTGCAATGAGGCCCACTTCACTTCATGCTCAAGCAGATCTCCAGGTATTTGGAGCACCAGCTCATCTGGATCAGCAGCCTAAGCCACCTCACCCTTCCTGTGCAGAGATCCTGATGCAGGGTGGTGGCAGGGAGGGCCTCTCTGCTACATGCCCATGCTGATCTCCAGGCATTCAGAGCACCCGCTCACCTGGTTCAGCAGTCTGAGTCACCCTATTCTTCCCGTGCAGAGATATTGGAGCAGGAGGCCCCTTTTTGCTCCATGCCCAGGGAGATTTCTAGGCATCTGGAGCACCCATTCTCCTGGATTAGGAGTTTACACTGACCGCACCCCTCTGCAGATAACTTGGAGCTGAAGTGGTTTCCCAGCTCCATGTCTAGGCACACGTCTGGGCTCTTGGTGGCTACCCACTAAATTCTTCCTTCATGCTGGTGCCCGTACTGTAGGCAGACCTGCCCAGTTTAACCCTGCCCTTCATGGCCCCTCAACCCATGGGCTGAGCAGGGAGCTCAGAGCACTATACATTCCACAAATGAGCCCATTGCCTGTGGTATCAGAGAGCTTCTGCCAGTAAACAAGGATCAAGGGTATACCCAGCCAAACTGGCCACAGCGTGTCTTACAAAAATTAGAAGTACCAGCATCTCCAGATGAGAAGGAACCAACAAGCTCAATAAATCCGGCCCCATGAAAAATCCAAATGCAGGGACACCACCATAGGAATACGTGAGCTCCCCAGCAAGAGTCCTCAACCAAAATGGAAACTCCAAAATCACAGACAAAGAACTCAAAGCATAGATTGCAAGAAAGCCCAATGAGATCCAAGACAAGATTGAAAATCAATGCAAAGAAGATTCTAAAGCAACCCGGGAAATGAAGGATGAGATAAACATGTTAAAAAATCAATCAGAGCTTCTAGAATTAAAAATGTCACTTAAGGAATTTCAAAATTCAGGGAAGAAAGAATTTTAGAGTTTAAACATAAGTCTTTTGAACAAACCCAGTCAGACAAAAAGAAAAAAGAAATAAATGAATGAGGTCTTCAAGAAGTATGAAAGCATGTAAAGTGACCAAAGGAAAACAAGTCATTCTATCAAAAAGACAAATACACTTGGATGTTCATCACAGTGCTATTCACAATAGCAAAGACAGGGAATCAACCTAGGCACCCATTAATAGTGAACTGGATAAGGAAAATGTGGTACATATTCACCATGGACTACTATGCACCCATAAAAAAGAATGAAATCATGTCCTTTGCAGCAACATAGTGGCACTGGAGGCCATTATTCTAACCAAATTAATGCAGTAACAAAAAACCACCTACCATATGTTTTCACCTATAAGTGGAAGCTAAACACTGCTTACTCATGGACATAAGATGGGAGCAATAGACACAGGAACTAATAGTGCTGGGAGGAAGGAAGGGGGACAAAGGTTGAAAACCTAACTATTGGATACTCTGCTCACTATTTGGGTAATAAGAATCTTTGTATCCCAAACCTCAGCATCACACAATATACCCAGGTAACAAACCTGTACATATACTCTCTCAATCTAAAAGTTGGGAAGAAACAAAAAAATAAATATTAGCTGGGCCTGGCGGGGCGTGGTGGCTCACGCCTGTAATCCCAGCACTTTGGGAAGCTGAGGCAGGCAGATCACAAGGTCAGGAGATGGAGACCATCCTGGCTAACACAGTGAAAGCCCATCTCTACTAAAAGTACACAAGAAGTTAGCCGGGTGTGGTGGTGGACGTCTGTATTCCCAGCTACTCGGGAGGCTGAGGCAGGAGAATGGCTTGAACCCGGGAGGTGGAGCTTGCAGTGAGCTGCACTCCAGCCTGGGTGACAGAACGAGACTCAGTCTCAGAAAAAAAATAAATAAATAAATAAATAAATCAGCTCGGCCTGGTGGCATGAACCTGTAGTCCCAGCTGCTCGAGAGGCTTGGGTGGGAGCTTAATCCCAGGAGTTTGAGGCTGCACTGAGCTACGATTATACATACCACTGCACTGCACTCCAGCCTGCACAACAGAACACAATGCTGTCTCTAAAAATAAATAAATGAATAAACAAATATAAAAAAATTAAAAATGAATATTTAATAATATATGATTAATACAGTCTAGATTAAAAAGAAAATTATATGTATCTTGCTTCAGATTTCTTCCTCAGTTGCTTTTGTTTTATAAAACAACATTACATTGTTTCCTTTATTCAAAAAGATAACCTTTTAATAAAATACACTTTCTTTCAGAGTATATTATTCCACATGTGCTATAGGTGATAAGAAAGTCTCAAATACAACATTGAAAGTGTATCATACCATACTGAGGCCATCTCTTGCTGTGTCTATTGGCCAGATATAAAAAAACTATTACTCACTTTGTTGGTCTTTATTTAATAATTCCATAAAAACTAATTATTGTCTAATTACATGTAAATTATTTGAAAACTAGTAAAGAATTCTCTAATTTTTATTATAATGTTACTAAATAACATAACAATTCAATCTCCTAGGGAGAAAAATTATGTAAATATCTTAAAAGAATGGATACATAAATACGCCCAATTGAATATCACAAAATAAGACTGACTTAGTCAACAAATTCAATTATTTACAAAGCAATGACACCAGGAAAGAGTGTGGCACACTTTCTTTTACATTGTCAATGTATGCTGGTGGTCCATAATTGACCCCTGATATGGAAAGATATTTATATTTATAATGTTATTACAAACTTTTCTATATTTCATGGATCACCTGTACCATAATGCAATTTAAATAACATTCCAACATGTAAAACTTAAAATATTCCACAAAGCCACTGTTTTCTAGAAAATCATATTTTAGAGGTTTTATTTTTAATGTAAATTCTCTACTATTTGTTTTACCTGCATAAATCATGAATTCACATTGTCTTTTTAGTCATATATTTGTAAAACCCACAATGTATGTAAACAGACTGATGAATATTAGAAAATATATTAGTCATTATCTTTCAAAAAAGCTGTTAGAATCTGTAATGTGTTTCATTTAGGCATAAAATTCTATCTTTTCTCTTTTCACGTGCTTGGATAAAAAATAAAATTTCATATTTTCTTTTTAATAAGGAGAGTTAAAAATTAAATTATAATTAATTTCTACAGAGTATATTTTTCTATTGAGAGTTTTCCCTCTATAGTTTCTACTTGCAATATTTGTGGCTTCTGCAATTGTGATTTGATTATTTCTAGTTGTAATAAAATGGTGTAATTCTCTATCTATACGAAAGATTGTATTTCTATCCAGCTTACAATTAAATTAAAAATGTTATTTTCTCTATTATGTTAGCTTCCAATATGAATAAGAAACATTGTAAATCTATGTAGGCTGATTTCTTATTTTCAGTTTTATTTTATTTTTAATTGACACAAAGTTGTTTGTGTAATACAATGTGATGTATGTGTGTACATGTTGTTTAATGACTAAATTAGAGTAAGTAGCAAATTTACCACCTCAAGCATTTATCATGTTATTGTGGTGAGAACATTCAAAATCCCTTCTACTAGCCATTTTGAAATATGCAATATGTTATTGTTAACTATAGTCACCCCATTGTACAGTAGAATATCAGAACTTGTTCCTACTCATTATAACTTTATACCCATTGACCAACCTGTTCCCATATGTCCCTCCCCACTGCTCCTTCCAGTCTTTAGTAACCACTATTTTACTTTTTACTTCTATGAGATCATTTTTAGCTCCCACATATGAGTGAGATCATGTGATATTTATCTTTTCGTGCCTGGCTTATTTCACTTAAGATAATATATCCCAAGATTATCCATGTTGTGACAAATGACATTAAATGCTGAAATATATTCCATTGTGTATATATACCACATTTTTTACATCCATTAACCCACTGATAAGCATTTATGTTGATTCCATGTATTGGCTATTGTGAATAGTTCTGTAATAAACATGGGAACACAGATACCACTGTGACATACTGATTCCATTTTCTTTGGATATATAGCCCATTGTGGAATTGCTGGATCAGATGATAGTTCTATTTTTAGTTTCTTCAGGAAACTTTATACTGTTTTTCATAACAGCTATACTAATTTACATATTTCTACCGAAAGTGTGAAAGGGTTCTCTTCTCCACATCCTTGCCAACAATCACCTTTTGTTTGCTTCATAAAAGCCATTTCCAATGAAGGGATGTCATATTTCATTGTAGTTTTCACTTCTGTGATAGTTGGTGATGTTGAGTATTTTTTTCATGTACTTGTTGACCATTTGTGTGTCTTCTTTTGATAAATATATACTCAGTTCTTCTTCCCATTTTTAAAATAAGATCATTTGTTTTTCTTTTTGATTTTTGGTATTGAATTGAGCTCCTTATAAATTCTGCATGTTAAGCCCTTGTCAGATGTACGGTTTGCAAAGATTTTCTTCTATTCTTTAAGTTGTCTCTTCACTCTGTTTATTATTTTCTTTGCTGTTCAGAAGCTTTTGTATGCTGATTTCTGATTGTGGCTTTTTCAGTTAAGTGTTGTATTTATTCTTGCCAACTTCAACAAACAGAGAAGAAGCACAATAAAAAGTAAGACTGCATCTGCCGTCTTTCAGTCCACTCAATGTATGAGGCGTTGAAACATAGATATTTAAAAAGTATAGAACACTGTCATTTTACAAATGTCCACCTACAATTATGCCCAGCTTGTTCAGGCAGGTGAATGTGCAAATTTTGTTATAAAACACCAAATCAATCTCCCTCTTTCCTCTGATGAAATTTGAAATGGAATATCATAAGTAGTTCAATTTTATTATATCTTTTGCAAATATTAATTATATGTTCAGTGTCATATAATGTGGCAGGAGGTAATGAAGTTGTAACATAATTATTAATCATCTTGAAGTATAAGAGGCACATTTTTCAGCTGTTATACTCGTTGATAGAGATGATGGAAATATTTTCCCTCTTTCTGTTCACCTGTATTGCAGCAATTTAAATAGACTGAAGTCCCCCACCTTCACAGAGAGATGCTTAAAATTATTTTCCAGTTTTTCTTTGTACCTTTATTAGACAAGGTTAGATTTCTTTACAGTTTTGCTCCATATGTTGAAGCATTGTTGACCTTCACTTTACAAGTTGGAAGCAGCAACTGCAAAAGGTACCTGTAAAATTGATCAATCTGTCAATCAATACTCACCAATAATTGTTTTTACAGCTCTGCTAAAATTCCATTAAAAACATCCTGTTATATCAATCATCATTAGGAATAATCATTATGAAAAAGATACAGTTAGGCCCTTTTTGTTACCAATGAGCATGTCCTAAAATATAAAAGTGAAAAATCATTGCTATTTGCATGTTTTGAGATCCGTGTGAAAAAGCATCTAATTATCCTTCACCTAACAACTAAATTCAAATACATAATTGTAGCAAGACAGAATTGAACTGATTAAATGTTTAATTAAATAAGGTGAAATCAGAGTGTAAATGCAGGGTAGGTTCTATCATATACACAGTATTAATAATTGAGCATAGAACATTGTGACTTTTGGCTTATGGTATAATTATCTACTGCTGTGAAACAAATCAACTAAATCCTTGTTGGCTTGAAAATATATTAGTTTTGCACACAAATCTGCAATTTGGGCAAGGTCCACCTGGGTAGCTCTGCATTTCTCCATGTAGTGTCAGCTGGAGCAGCTCAAAAGGAGCTAGAGAATTCACTCCCAAGATGGCTCACTCACATGGATGACAAATCATTGTTGGTAGCCTCTTTTCCCCACATGGACTTCTCCAAGGGGCCAATTGGTCTTCCTTGTACATGGGTTTTAAGTGCAAACATCTAAGGGGACATAACATGAAAGGTGACAGCTTCTTAAGGTCTGAACGTGTAAAGTATCTAGAGTCACTCATGATTTTACAAAGCATTACAAAGTCCAGATTCGAGGATTCAAGGCAAGGCATCATAGATTCTACTCTTGATGAGTTAGGAATAAAGAAAAGGGGAGCCATCATTTTAAATTGCAACTTAAATTTGTCATCAACATACTTCTCTTAACAACTGCATTAAGTTCCAGAATACTAGCTGTGGTCTTTTGTTAACAAATGTATTATCAAAGATATTGCTGAGACTTTCTCCAATTTATAGGTATAGAGACCTATTGCTTAGGTTGGTGATGTGATTTTTCTCGCTTGATTGGTTACTTTGCCAGTGGACCAGTACTGACCTAGAATAAATTAATCAGAGCCTGTCTTCTAAGAATTTGGAATAGGGTCTGAGAAACTATTAATCATCTCTGAAAGTGAATTGATTTTGAATTATGTAAACTCAGAAATTTTGAGTTTATATCAGTTTATATTTTAGCTGACATCAAATATGTGCATACAGTAAAAGGAGAATCAACTTAAAGAAAAAGAAAGAAGTGAATCAAATACTGCCTATGGTAGAAAAAATAAATGAGAAAGAGATAAGCTTCCCAGAGACTTGAGTGCCAATCACATTTAGGTTCCATTTTCTCAGTCATTTATGCATTACTTTATACCTACTTAATCTTCCTCCAGGCCAGACCCTGGAGACACCATAGTAAACAAAAAAGACAGTGTTCCTGGTTCCAGGGACTCTACTAAAAATGAGAGAAATAATAAACAAAATAGCGAGATTAATATATAAAGAAATATGATACTTTCATATAAGGATAAGTCCCAGGTTTGGAGATAAGTTGTTCAGCTAGAGTATTTAGGAATGGCCATTAATTTCATGGTTAGCAGCATATTCTACATGAATGTCATGCTCACGAAATAATCATAATTTTTATTATAACTTCTTGATAAAATCTGTCATCAACTCTGCAATGCAGATCAGCAGTAATTATACTGATTCAATGATAAATTTTCAAGCTAAGGACTGAAATGATTAAAAAGAGCTTTAGTTTCAAAGTTCTGCTAATGTGTATGACATAAGAATATAATTTTTCATTTTTCCCTGCTTTTTTAATTAAAAGATACTGTATAAGCAAAAAGTGTGTTTAAGAGATGGGATAGGAGGATCCAAAAGAAAGCAAATATTAATAAGTTCCTGACAGGAGATAGTTTCACAATTTGAAGAAAGGTACCTGAAGTCAGGCTTCTACCCTCCCACAGAAATTGGGAGATAGAGGTACTGTATTAGTCAGTTTTCAAGCTGCTAATAAAGACATAACCAAGAGTGGGTGATTTATAGAGAAAAGAGGTTTAAAGGACTCGCAGTTCCACATGTCTGGGGAGGCTTAACAATCATGGCAGAAGACAACGGAAGAAAAAAGGGACGTCTTACATGGCGGCAGGCAAGAGAGTTTGGGCAGAGGAAATCCCCATTATAAAACCACCAGATCTCATGTGACTTATTCGCTGTCATGAGAACAGCATGGGAAAGACCTGCCCCCATGATTCAATTACCTCCCACCAGGTCCCTTTCACAATGCATGGGAATTATGGGAGCAACAATTCAAGATGAGATTTGGGTGTGGACATAGCAAAACCGTATCAGGCACTATCCTTTTTGATGGTTACATTTCAAAGGGATTACTCTCAGGTCCTTGAGAAAGACATTCCTGAATTGTAAAATTGTCCAGAAGTTTTTAAAAAGACTTGCCTCTGAAAGGGACAGAGAAAGAATTTGTAAAGTAAATGCTCTATGGAAACAGGTCAGTAGCCTTTCTGTTTAGGTCATCTTGATTCTGTAAGGTTGGAGATGATAGTAAAGTCAGGAGCCTAGAGGCAGGAAGAAATCTGTCTGAAGTTAGGACAAATTGAGGGAAATGTCAAGGCCACCACTGTCAATAGGTTATCAAAAAATAAGAATAGTTAGGGTTTCATGAATGGGCTAGTTAGATTGACAATTACAGCATTATAAATATTTATTAAAATACACATATTTGATATAAATGCATATATAATATAGTATTTTATATATAGTGTAGAGTATAATATATTATAGTGTTATCTATATAATCTAATATACATATATGGGCATCATTAAGTGTACATAGTTGTATTAGCCCTTTTGTGTTGCTGTAAAGCAACACCTGAGGCTGGGTAATTGATAAAGAAATTAGGTTTATTTGGCTCTCAATTCTGCTGTACAAGAAATATGGCACCAGCATTTGCATCTTATAAGGGCCTCCAACTGCTGCTTTTCATGGTGGAGCTTGTAATTCCAGAGGTCATGTGGTGAGAAAGCCAGCAGGAGAGAGTGGGAGGAGGTCAGCCTCTTTTCTAAAAACCAGCTCTCACAGGAACTAATATAGCAAAAACTCACTCGCCTACTCTCAGGAAGGGCATTAACCTATTCATAAGGGGTCAACCCCCATGGGATTAGGTCAACCCCCTAATCCCATTAGGTCCTAACTTCACTATTGGGGAATCACACTTCAACATGAGATTTGGAGGGGAATTCAAACAATAGCAATGGTGTGTTTTTATACTATAAATAAATACATGTATGTATATCATATGAAAGGAAGTTTCACTTTTAAAATTTTTGTTTCATTTTCCACTTCTTGTCTTACATATTTCACAGAGTTTACTTCCTGTCATACTTACCATCACCTTATAAAGAGCAATCATCCCTCAGTATCCATGGGAGATTAGTTTCAGGACTCTGCATGGATATCAAAATTCATGGATGCTCAAGTTCCTTATATAAAATAGTGTAGTATTTGCATATAACCTATGCACATCCTCTTGTATATTTCTAATCATCTTTAGATTACTTATAATACCTAATGCAATGTCAATGCTATGAAAAGAGTTGTTTTGTTATATTGTTTAAGGAATAATAAGAAGAAATGAAGAAGCCTGTACATGTTCAGTACAATCTTAACCATCCACTTTTACAAACAATGTTTTTGTCTATGACTGAGTCCATGGAACCAGAACCCATGAATACATACGGCTACCTTGTAAATATTATTACAGTTGTTTTAAAGAGAGAAAACTGTGGATTAGAATAGTTAATGTAATACCCATGGACAAGTAGTGTATAAATGATAGAAACAGGTAATCATAATAGAAGTATCTCACTCTGAAGTAGATTACTCAAAAGTATCTTACTCTTAACAAAAACAACTATAACCAAGGTAAATTTTACTTATATTAAATATAGAAGCAAAGCAATAAATTTAGATATTTGAGAATAAAAATCTAAAAATTTTATTTATTTAAAAATATAAAAAAAATTACAGGGCTTTTTTATAATACATATGTATTTTCATACGTATTTTATAATGTGGATTTGGTTTGCTTTGTCACAATGGTGAAGGGTCCAGGCTACCCAATCCATTTTTTTTACACAGTAACACCTTGGTTAGCAGTCAAGGTTCTCCTTAAATGTCTCATCCTCAGAAAAATATCCACACACTCTACTGTCCATTCAGAACATCAAAGACTATTGAGACACAGGAAGACACTTAAAGACATTTCAACCCAAAGTCACTTCTACTCTCTTCTCTGATCTTCTTCAGTAAGCAGTTTTCTCTTTCTACTTAAAGGACTTGCATCTCTCCCTCACTGTATGTGCATTTCCGCATTCTTTTTCCCCTATTCCCATCAACATTTTGTCTAGTTTCTAAGTAAGGGGACAAGAGGCCCTGAAAGTGTGAAAAACCTGAAAGCCTTTAATCCTTTAAGTTTTTACATACGTTGAATATGTTAAACAAAATTATAGGAATCTGTTGTTGAGAACTTTATCATTAGGCCCCACAAGACCAAACTAAACCAAACTGAGTCATTCATGCTGAATGCCACGTAATCAAACAGAAATATTGAGGAAGGAGATCAATCCTAAAACATACCAGTGTTTTCTTTTTTTGTTTTTTTTTGTTTTTTTAATTTACTGAAAATGGAAAATTCCGGTTGTTAACATTTAAAACACAAACACAATATTTTACAAATTTGGAAAGGAGGAAAGGAGACCTTAATTCTTTTAAAGGGTTACAGCCTACAAGGCGGTCATCCCCCAGGCTGAGAATCATACCTCCAGCCAAGTAAATATACATCTACTTCAAAGGAGGAGGAGTCAGAATAGGAGAAATGCTGAACAGTTTAGTTAAACATATTCAACAGGTTACAGGAGGAGCTACGATTACTCATCAGGGTGGTCCCGATTCATGCCTTAAACAAAAATGCATGCATTGTAAGACCCATATTCACTTTGGGGTGGAGACTTAACATTTAAGTGTATTACAATTAGGCATTAACATCAAAATGTCTTTTCCAGGTACTAAGGCACACAAGTGCACAATATCTGTAAACCAACCAGAACTAGTCCATGGTCCGTGGTCTTCTTATGTGGAGAAAGTTACTGAAATAAGTCTCTTGCCCAAAGAAAGCTGTCTTTTTGGCTGGTGGAACAAGAGCTGCAGGTAAATAAGTCAGTCAGCAACTGGTGGAGCTACAAATTGTTTTAATATTTTCTCAAGGCCAGTGCTTAACACTAAGGAAAAAAACACAAAATAAAACAAAAACAAACAAACAAACAAAAACCTTGTGGTAGTTAGAACAAAGTTTATTCTTTAAGTGTAGGAGTGTGTAACTTAACCCTTGCCTGCATAGACTTAGGTCCTGTTTATAACGTGGTGTCTTATTGCCACAAAGAGGCTGCTCTGTTAGTCTTATGATTTCCATTTTGACATTAATTCTGGTCAGTTGTTGTGTGTAAACCACAAAAAGGAGGAGATTTTAACAAGGCATGTCTAACCTCCCATCCTATCATGACCAGAATTCAGTATTAAGGTTTTCCTGGGGCCACTGTGGCCAAAGGGGAGTCCATCCAGTCATGGTGGTTTTAAGATTTTATTTTTAGTTTATGCATTCTACCTGTGTCAGCATAATAGGAAATTTCCCCTCCGTTTTACCTCTTACAAAAAAAGTAACCTGAAGTAACCTGATGTTAAATAATCTTTTTTCGTAGTTTTTCTATTGTTTCCTTTCCTTGATTGCATCTTACAAAACCCACTATTCTGCTATTGCGCAGTAGGAGCTGAGACCAAAGAAGTCCATTTACAATGGTGCCAAAGAATAACCTCAATCCTCAAACTTTTGGTCAATCTCTGAAAATTGAGAGGCTAACCAAAAGGGGAGGAGGTGTTAATTTTAGAAATGTCCACAGGAAACCTACATAACAAACTGCAATCTAACTTAGTGTGTAAACAAACTGAAAACCTAACTTAGCAATTTGCCATTGTAACAAAGAGCTCAGCCAGTCACAGCAGCTGAGCTTCAGTCAATAGTGGCAGGAGGCCAACTGTTCAAACCAGGTTATTTAAGGCAAAACTAAGCATTAACTAACTCAGCTCTCTCTGTACCTCACTCTATTTTCTATATGTCATTTCCTTTATCTGGCTATAAATATAATCTACGCATGTGTTGGGGTAGAACATTCTGAGCAATTTTTGGTCTAGACTATAATTTGATTTTAGAATTGCCCATAAAAGTCAGCTAAGATCTGCAAAAATAGATTTGTCATAATTTCGTCTTTTAACAAATATTTCTCATGCAGAATGGACAGTAGAAATAAAAAAATTAAGGTTTTTTAAAATACAAATGGGTTAGAAATAAGGGAAGAGAACATATTTTAAAAATCAGCTATTGTTGATAGCCACAAAGGTATGCTTTTGTTGGATTTTGTTTGCTTGTTTGTTTATTTCTTTTTGAAGCAGACATTTTTTTGGCTCGCATGGAGCAAATCCTAATTTTCCCATTGTAAATGGTGTGCCCTGTTGGCAAGTTATGTGTCCAAGAAGACACATGAACTGTTTCAAGGCAAAAAGTTACCATTCATTTTATGGACGCTCTAATGACTCAAGTAAATGACCTGTTTATTAAGCAACTTTAAGGGTCTTATTATATTTAATTAATGGTTGAAAATGTAGTATAATGGTCAAAATATATGAGTGTTATGCTCATGCTCTGTAGACTACAATATGACTTTACTACAGAAAAAAATAATTTCTTTTGCATTCTGACCTTTAAGAATTATACCAGAAGTTAAGAAATAAGATTACTTTATGAATGAGTTACAGATATTATAAAGAAAATCATCTATGTTGACAGAACATAGACTATATATATAGTTTAACAAAAGTCTTGTGGCTTTGAAAATAATGGGAAATATTATAGATGATTTATTTAATGCAATAAAATATCGATTTTATTCAGAACCATTAATAAATGACTCATTAAACTAAAGAACCACCATTTATTTTATTCCATGAAAATGTTATTAAAACATAATGGATTCAATCAAGAATAAAATAGTTTTTTATCTTTAGAATACACGTCCTGAGAATATGTGTCACTTTACTATTGTTTTAACTAATAATAACTACCATTTTTCAAATATATTATTTGTGGTCACACTACTGAGTGCTTCAAATGCATATTTTTAAACATTCTTACAACTATCAATGATTTCCATATGTGAAATTAGTTCTCTAAAAATGGTTAAATAACTGCCCCTAAGTAATAAAAATAGTAACTGGTAAAGCTGGAATTTACAATTAGGTTTAATTCTAAAACACATGATATGGAATGAAGATTGTTGTTTAATGTAAGTTAACATTGCTCAAACTGCATATTTAAATACATAGAGCTAAACTGGATAAATAACATTGAATTCCAAATTTATTATATGAGTTAGTTGAATATTCAGTTGTTCACCATTACCATTTGATGTCATAGCCCCTTCAATACTGTTACATATGTTTTAAACAAAAATGTTACTACCTGTATAAAAATGCCATTCCCCTACTATTGCTGTCAACCAATTACTCAGAAATTTAGTGTCTTAAAACAATAATTTCATTGTTTTATTGCCCTATGTTTCAGAATAACTCAGTAGGCAGTTCTGGCTTGGAGTCTCTAACTTAGTTGCCATAGATGGTGATTTAGTCTGCAGACATCCCAAATGCTCACTCATCTGGCTGGGCATTGATACTGTCTGCTGAGTGGTCATATAGGGCTGTCAATCTGAGTGTCAAAATGTGTGTGGTCTTTCCAGCATGACAGTCTCAAAGTGGGCAGACTTCTGACCCTAGAATAAACAGCTCAAAAGTGTGCTCAGAAGTCAGAGTATAACTTCTGCTGAAAACTAGTTACTAAAACTGAAAGGCGATATAAGCCCCCTCCCCTAATGAATGTTGTGTCAAGAAATTTGCGGACATATTTTGCAACCACCACACTGAGGATATACATATAACAGAAAATGATTATCAATCAAGATATTATGGAAACATCTATAGCTTCAATATATAACTCATTTCAAATATATACTGAGTTATTTTCAAAGTTTATTTTACCTTTTTCCACATAAAAGTGTTATATGTTTATCACCATTTGAAAAATATCTAAAATAATAATAAAATTTGTAAAAGCATCCAAAGTCTCAAATCCAAAGATAACTACTATATTATTTTATGATTTTATAGTCTTACTAAGATCTGAAAGATGTCTTACTAAGACTGAATTATATAAAATCATTATCAACTATGTTTCTCAATTTATGCACTAGACTCCTATGTCAGTTAAATAATATTTACTTAGTCCAGAATGACTTTTTTGTAACCATTGATCATTAAATGACCAAAATAATTTTGTAGAGAATATAAAACTCTCTGTGTGGATTGAGAACTAAATGTATTTTATTATATAACATAATTATGTAGAAACAAATTTAATGAATAAATAGTAGGCTTCTGATAAATACTTTCAGCTTTTCTTCATTATAATGTGTAGAAATGTTTACTTGTGAGCCCAAGAGAATAGTTTCTATTCTGGTAGGTTCTTCTGATCCAATTTTCCCCCAGAAATCCTCTGGGCTTCATGCTATTTAATTTTCTAATTTTAGGGCCCTTATCCCTATTGTTTGCAAGTTATTCTCAATCTCCTGTAAGTCAATTGTTACCAGTACACATTAAGTAGAGTATTTATTAACTAATTTCTACAGAGACTTTTTAGCTTCTTAAATATTTTTCAAAATAGTGACATTCTGATTTACTAAAATAAGTCTTGATTCAACAGCATCTCACTGTAACACAGCCTTTCAAGGTAAGGATTGTCAGTAGTGTTTTCCACAAATATCAGAATTCTATGATCTTTCATTGCAAATACATTAAAATGGTTATACTCTGCTTCTTTTAGTGACTTCTAAATTTTGTGTATTTGATGGAATCATGGGCATCCTGACAATCCATTTGCTATCTCATCACACACTATTTTGTGCAAGTAGATGTTCAAATGGTATACTTTTTTAAAGGTGAATGCACAAGCATATTACAAAAATATATCTACATTTTGTTTAATTTGGAATATCTTCAGTCTGCCTCCTATCTTCCTAAAAAATGCAGTTGCAACATACTTGCAATAGACATTTTTTTTTTGTCTCTCTAACGACTTGTATTCACTGTTCAGATTCTGACACTGTAGATATTTCATAGATCGTCTTTTTATGTCTCTGACATTTATGCATTAAGTCGGGTTCTATCGAGGGACTTTGGCCCAAATTTTCAGCCTGGCTTAAAGACTCAGAAGGCCAATATACCAAGGAAGAAGATATTAGATATTTAGACCTATTATTTTGATGCTATTTAATAAAGTTTTTCTTGAATTCTGTAATACATTCTAGTATAGTTTATATGTAAACTTATGTTTTATTGTTGTTGTTTTATTTGAGATGGAGTCTCACTCTGTTGCCCAGGCTGAAGTGCAGTGTCACAATCTCAGTTCACTGCAACCTCCGCCTCTCAGGTTCAAGCAATTCTCCTGCCTCAGCCTCCCAGCTGAGATTACAGGCCCACGCCACCATGCCCGGGTAAATTTTTTTTTTGTATTTTCAGTAGAGATGGGATTTCGCCATGTCGGCCAGGCTGGTCTCGATCTTCTGACCTCGTGATCTACCCGCCTTGGCCTCCCAAAGTGCTGGGATTACAGACGTGAGCTACCGCGCCTGGCCTTAAACTAATATTTTCTTAAACTTTGGGTTGTGTCATATTATCTTCAACTGTAGTGTTCTTAATTAATGTTACCAACTTGTATGTACTCAGCCTAGCATTACTCACTCACTCCATTTATCTGAGAAGAGTTTGCCCAATCGCCACCCATTTCCCCAGCCAATCACTTTTTGGGAGTATAAGCTTTGCTACTACAGTCACTTTATGTGTGTGTGTGTGCGTGAGTCTGTGTGTGTGTGTGTGTGTGTGTCTATAAAATTCAAGCTGAGCCAGTTAACATGGCTATCAGAGATAAATTCATATAGGATAATGAGGTTTGATATTCAATTATTAATTTTTCTAGATTGGTGACAATATATAGTTTCATATAATACACAGGCAAAATTTTGTATCATGGTTTAATCAGTTGTTATGCCTCTTTTGATAATTTTCTGTTACATCTTTGCTTGTTCTATAATTGAAAACATAATGTTGCAGTACATTGATTTATCTGAATTCTTTACACATTAAAGTTATTGCTAGTTTACCTGTCCTAATTTTGTATCAGTTTGCTTGTTTTAACTTCTCATTTCATTATAATTGAGGTATTTTTTAACATTTAAGGGTAGTCAAATACGTTGTTATTGTTCTTTAGAATTTTTCTAAGATTTGAGATTTAAACATGTATTGCCCTTCAATATTTCTGTAAAGTAGCAAAAATATATAACGATAGCTACCCTCTTAAATATTCTTATGGACAGTTCAGTGTTATTAACTATAAATACAATGTTGCACAGCAAAGCGTTAAGATTTTTTATCTTGTATGATGTAAACTTTATTTCCATTGGACAATACCTGTTTCCCTTTCTGCTAGCATCTGGTAACTACCATTTTCTGTTTTGATGATTTTGATTATTTTAGATAAGTCATATATGTGGAATAATGCAGTGTTTGTCCTATGGTGACTGGCCTATTTCACACAGCGAAATGTTCACGAGGTGCTTCCATGTAATAACATTACAGTTTTGTGGCTGAATAGTGTTCAATTGCATATATGAACCACATTTTTATCATCCATTCATTCATCCACAAGCATTTAAGTGGTTTCAACCTCTTGACTCTTGTGAATAATGGTGTGATTGCCATGAATACAATATATCCTCAAAAACTTGATTTTCATTCTTTTGCATAAATACTCAGAAACTGGATTTTAAAATAATATGTTATTTCTATTTTTTATAAAGAATATTTGTACCATTTAACATTTTCACCAACAGTGCACAGGGTTGCATTTTCACCACGTTCTTTTCAATATTTGTTTTTTATTTTCTTTTTTGTGTTTTGTGTTTTTTTTTTTTATGTTGGCCACCCTAACAGGTATGAAGTGACATTTTATTGCAGTTTTAATTTACATTTACCTGAAGAATAGTGATGTTGAGGGAATCGATTCATATCCCCTTTGGCCATTTGTAACTTTTCTTTGAATAGATGTCTATTGAAGTTATTTGCCTATTTTTAATCAGGTTTTTGGTCATAAAATTATAGGACTGCTTTATACATTTTGAATAGTAACTGCTTATCAGATATATTGTTTGTAAATGTATTCTTCATGCTGTGGGTTGCCTTTTGACTTATGATTGTTACCTTTGCTCTGCAGAAGATTTTTAGTTTAATATAGTCCCAATTTGCCTATGTTTACATTTTTTCCCTGTGCTTTTGGGGTTCTATCCAAGAAATCCCTAGCAAAACCAATGCTACATATATATTTTAAAAACCTGTTTTATTCTAGGAGTTTTACAGCTTTGTGTCTTAATTTTAAGCCCCCAGTGTGAATTTTTGTGTGTGGTTTAAGATAACAGTCCAATTTCATTCTTTTGCATATATTATTTAGTCCTTCCAACACCATTGTTGAGAACAGTATCCATTCCTCATTGGATAATTCTTGTCACCCCCTTTCAAAGATTCATTCATATATATATATGAATTATTTTAGGGCTCTCTATTCCATTCAACAGGTTTATGTCTGTCTTTATGCCAGTACCATACTCCCTTGATTGCTGTAGCTTTATACAACTTGAATATCTTATTCAAATGCTTGAGACCAGAAGTGTTTTGTAGTTTGTTGTTTTTTGAACTGTGGGACATCCACATGCATATAATGAAATATGTTGGAGATGGGAATCAAGTCTAAACACAAAACTAATTATATTTCATATATACCTTATCCAAATAGTCTGAAGTTAATTTAATATAACATTTTAAATAATTTTGTACATGAAGCAACATTTGGACGCATTTTGACTGTGACCCATAACATGAGGTCACGTGTAAAATTCTCTACTGTGGGTTCATCACGTCACTCAGAGAGTTTTGGATTTTGGAGCATGTTGGATTTTGGATTTTCAGGTTACAGATGCTCAGATTGTATTATAATGTGTTTTGAAATCCCAAAAAGTGATGCTTCTAGTTTTGTTCTTCTTTCTCACAATCAACTTATTCAGGATCCTCTGTGGTTCCCTGTGAAATCTAAAAAATTTTTTCTGTTTCTGTAAAAACATGCCATTGAGATTTTTATTTATATTGCATTGACTCTCTAGATTGCTTTGTATAGCATAGACATTTTAACAATATTAAGTCTTCTAACTCATTAATATAGAATTTTCATTCATTTATGTCTTAATTACTTTCATCATTTTTTTAAAATCCAGTGTATAGTGTTTCACCTCCTTGGTTAAGTTTATTCCTAAGTATATTATTCTTTTTGATTATATTCTTAAATTCTTTTTCAGAGTTTGATATTAGTGTATAGTCATGTAACTCAACTTGTTATATTTATATTGTATCCTGAAACTTACTGAATTTATTAGTTCTAACTGGTTTTTGTATGTTTTGGTAAAAAAGGTCTTTAGTGTTTTCTACATGTAAGATTATGTCTTCTGTGAACAGAGATAATTATACTTCTTCCTTTTCAATGTGGTAAATTTTCATTTACTTTTGTTACCTAATTGCTCTAATATAGCCTCAGGTATTATGTTGTACAGAAAAGGTGAGAGTGGGCTAGGCGCCGTGGCTTAGCATTTTGGGAGGCCAAGGCAGGTGAATCACTTGGGGTCAGGAGTTCGAGACCAGCCTGGCCAACACGGTGAAACCCCATCTCTACTAAAATACAAAAATTAGTCAGGCATGGTGGCACATGCCTCTAATCCCAGCTACTTGGAGGGCTGAGGCAGGAGAATCGCTTGAATCTGGGAAGCGGAAGCTGCAGTAAGTCGAAATCTTACTGCTGCACTCCAGCCTGGGTAACAGAGCAAGACTCTTAAAAAAAAAAAAAAAAAAATGTGGTGAGAGTGAGGGGGGATTCTTCTTGTATTGTTCTGATTTTAGAGAAAATATTTCAGATTATCATCATTAAGTATGATGTTAGCTATGAGCTTTACATTTGCGATGTTTAACATGAAATTGTTTTCTTCTATTCTCTTAATTTGTTAACTGTTTTTATCATGAAAGTATATTAAATTTTGCAAATGTTTCTTTCTGCAACTATTGAGATAATCACGTGATTTTTATTATTTTTTTTCTCATAATGTTATGTATTATATTGTTTGAATTATGCATGTTAAATCAACATTGCATCCCAAGGATAAAACTTACTTGCTCATTCATGGTGTATTATACTTTTAATATGTGGTTGAATTCAGTTTGCTAGTATTTTGTTGAAAACTTTTGCAGCATTTGTAATTTTTTTCTTTGGCTCTGGTATCATGGTAAAGCTGGTCTCATAAAATGAATGTGCAAGTGGTCCTTCCACATGAAGATTTTAGGAAGAGTTTGAGGATTTGCATTGATTATCTAAATATTTTATAGAATTAAACAATGATAATATCTAGTCTGAGGCTTTTCTTCTTGGGAGATTTTTTGATTGGTGATTCAGTTTTCTTACTAGTGATTCATTTCTTCAGAATTTCAATTTCTTCCTGATTCAATTTTGGTAATTATGTGTTTCTAGGAATTTATCCATTTCTGCTATGTTACCCAACCTGTTAATGTTTAATTATTAACAGTATGTGTTTTAATACTTTTTATTTCTATGGCATCAGTTCTAATGCATTCATTTTATTTCTGATGGTGTTTATTTGAGCTTCTTGTTTTACTTAATGTAGGTAAAGCTTGGTTAATTTTGTTGATCTTTAAGAAAACTTTGTTTTATTGATTTTTTTGTATTGCTTTCTATCCTCTATTTTGTTTCTTTATAGTCTAATCTTTATTATTTGCTTACTTCTTCTAATTTTATTCTTGTCTTTCTGCTCCCTTAAGGTGTAAAATCAGGTCTTTATGTAAAGTCATTTTTTTCAAATATTAGCATTTACAAGTATAAATTTTCCTCTTAGTAATTATTTGCCACATCCCAGAAGTTTTGATATGGTGTGGTTTTATTTTCATTACTCTCACGATATTTTGTAATTTCTAATTTTATATCTTCTTTGATCCATTTGTTTTTCAGGAGTTTGTTAATTTCCAAATGTGATAAAATTTCCAGTTTACTTTCTGCTATTGATTTCCTATTTAATTCCATTGTGATCAGAAAAGATACTTGAGACACTTATTATGTTTCCAATCACGTTAAAGCTATTAAAAGTTCTTTTGTAAAACTAAAAACAGGATTACTGTTTAATGTTAATCTCACTGCTGGGTATATATGTGAAAGGAAGGAGATCAGCATGTACAAGTTATATCTGCACTGCTGTGTTTATTGCAAAATTATTCACAGTAGCTAAAGTATGGAATTAACCTAAGGTGTTCTCGATCATATGTGGAAGGTTAAAAAAAAAAGTTGAACTTATGGATGTAGAGAGTACGCTGGTGGTTACCAAAGACTAGGAAGAGTAGGGAGGAAGAAATATAAGAGAGGTTGGCTAATGACTGAAAAAATACAGTTAGATAGATAATATAAGTTTAAGTGTTCAATAGCACAGTAGAGTGACTATAGTTATTAATAATTTATTGTATATTTCAAAATAGATAGAAAAGAAGATTTAGATTATTCACAACAGAAATAAATAATAAATGTTTGAGATGATAGCTATCCTAATTACCCTGATTTTATTATTAACCTTGTAAGGATGTATCAAATATCACCAGTACCCCACAAATATGTACAATTGTCAGTTGTACACATTTGTCAATTGTCAATGTGTCAATTAAAAACATAAAAGCGAAACCTAAGTATATTTTTTCAAAAATTAAAAAAAGAGAATTTTTTTTTGTGATTTAACATGTGATCTAACCTTGAGAATATTCCCTGAGCACTTGAGAAGTGTGTATGCTCTGTAGCTGTTGAGTGGAATGTTGTGTACCTGTCTGCTAGGTCCTTTTGGTCTATAAAATTGTTCAAGACCTCTTTTTCCTTATTGATTCTGTCTAGTTGGTGTGGCAATTCTTGAAATAGGGTTTTAAAATAGTCTACAACTATTTTGTTGCTATCAGTTTCTCCATTCAGTACTGACAATGTTTGCTTCATATATTTATATACTCTGATGTTGGGTATATACATATCATTGTAATATCTTCCTGGTGAATTGACCCTTTTATCATTATATAATGTCCCTCTTTGACTTTTATGACACTTTTTGACTTAAAGTCTATTTGTCTGATATTAAGTATGACAACTTCTGTTCTCGTTGAGGTAGCAATTTCATGGAATATATATTTTAATCCTTCCACTTCTACTGTGTGTTGCCTTAAACCTAAAATAAGTCTCTTGTAGACAGCACATATTTGAATCTTGTTTTTTTCAGTCAATTCAGGCACTCTATGTCCTTGAGGAGTTGAAACAACTCACATTTATACAAATTATTGATAGGGAAAGATTTACTGTTCACATTTTCTTTGTCTTATTATTATTATTTTGTTCCTCTTTTTCCTTCTTGCCTTCATCCTCTTTGTTTTATTTAGTTTATTTTGTGATATGTTTGGATTTCTCTCTCATTTTCTTTTAGCATCTTATAGGTATTTGGATTTCTCTCTCATTTTCTTTTAGCATCTTATAGGTATTTTTGTGATTACTATGGAGCTTACTTAAAACATTTTATAGTTACAATTTAAAGTTAAGTTGATAACTACTTAACTTTAATCTCATACAGTAACTCTCCACTTTCATATCCCTCTTACACTTCCTGCTATCAATATCACAAGTTACATCTTTTTATATGATTTATGTATGGAAATATTTTTATTTTTTATATTTTGGGTTTTTTATATGTTTTAATTAAACTTTTATAACAGAATTGAAAGTTATTTACACAATATCATTATGATGTTACAATATCTTGTATTTTTACATATATTTATTTTTTATCAGTGAGTTTTATACTTTCATATACTTCTGTGTTGCTATTTATTATTACTGTTTGTATCAACTTTAAAAACTCCTTTTGGAATTTTTTAGTGATAATAAATTCCCTCAGCTTTTGTTTATCTGTGAAAGTCACTGTTTCTCCTTCATTGTTGAAGGAAAGTCTTGCCAAATAAATGTAAATACACTGATAGTCTTTGGAGTATTCTCTTGTATGTGAAACATTGTTTTGTCTTGCTACTTTCAAAGTTCCCTTTGTCTTTGACTTTTGACAGTTTGATTATAATGTGTCTTGGTGGACTGCTTTGGATTTATCCTGTTTGGCAATTTATTAGATCTTTTGAATCTAGATGTTCATTTCTCTCCCAAATTTGAGCAATTTTGGCCATTGTCACTTTACAGAAATTATCTGGCCCTATCTGTCTCTTTTTTCGTTTAAGATTTTCCATTTTATGTGTATTTGTCCATTTGATTGTCTCCCATAAGTCCCCTAGATATCCTTGATTCTCCTTTATTATTTCTGCTCCCACCTCCTCTCTTCTGATTGGATAATATGAAATGTTATGTTTTCAAGTTGGCTGATTCTTCTACTTGGTAACTTCTGCTATTCAGTTCTTGAAGCAAATATTTTATTTCAGTTGTCAGCTTTAAAATGTCTGTGTTTTTTTATTAATATCTATTTTCATTCTCTTTGTTGACATTCTCATTTGTTTAGGCATTGTTTTCCTGGGCTTATTGAATATCTTTATGGTAGTTATTCTGAATTATTTGTCAGGAAACTAATATAGTAATATTTCATCAGAGTGGATGTCTTGAGATTTATTTTGTTCCTTTGATAGGGCCATTTTTCTATTTTTTTTCTTGTTTCATGTAACTTTACACTGACATTCACGTATTTGAAAAGCAGCCACCTGTCTCATTTTTTATGGACACGCTTCCTATATGAAAGTACCTTCACCAATTAGCCCTTCTAGACTTTCTGGGGACCTTTCAAACATTTTATGTGTATGTGTCTTTTCTATATTCATGCATGTATATCCCTATTTAGAGTCACCAATTTCTTATTCAGTAATTTGTAATCTCTTAGTCTCTCTAGTACCTGTTTGCTATACAACAGATCCTGTAGAGGAGTAGTATACCACCCAGCTCTTTTTTTATTTTCAATGGCCCCCAGGAATCTAGAATATGCGTGGCCATCAACACCCTGAGAGGCAAAATGGAAACCAGTCTCTTGGACAGGCCCCTAAAATCCATAATGTAGCACAAATGCTCCACTCTTTTCTTTGCCTCTGAGAGAAAGGCCACTAATCTGAATCTGTCTTTGCCTGCTCCAGAGCAACATCATGTCATCCAGTTTTTGTTGTTGCTGTTGTTGTTGTTCTTTTCTGTGGCCCCAGACATCTAGAGTATTCTAGGTCCCATAAGCATTTCAAGACAGGCAAGAAAGAAGCCATTCCTTTGGGCAGCTTCCCCATTCCCCCTGAAAAAGGTCCAAACATCAGATGTATAGTCTAGTTGACCTCTGTAACCTAGCTGATTTTTATTTGGGATATTTATATTATAATGGATATCTATCTGTCTATGTATCCATCTATTTATCTGTCTAGATCTAGATCTAACTATATACTTATTTCTTCAATATATCCTCTTAATTGATCTGTAGTACTTTATTTAATGTAATCTTTAAATATGGTGTAAAATATTGCTGTGTTTTCTAGTCTGTTTTATTTTTTGATCCTTTCTTATGATGGTACCTCACTTTTTAAATTATTTTTTGTATAATATGTTTAATATTTGGTAGAGCTCATCTTAATCCCTTGTCATATATTTTTATTAATTTGTCTTGCTTATCTACATTTCTACATGAATTGTCCTGAGATAACTGAATATTTAGCTTTGTATTCCCCTTACAATGTTTACAAAATCTCAATGCTGCTAATTCACAAACAAAAATGCTCATCAGGTTATTAGAACTTTATCTTATGAGTTTGAAGTTATCTGTAGGTATCAATAAAGAATTAACCTTGCTTCTTTCCTAGTTAGATTATCTCTCTAGAAGCAGAATGTTTCCATTCATGAGAAGGATTTCTTTATCCAAATTCCTTAATATACTATTTAGGAAAATATTCCTCTGAATTTCTAGGATGTGATAGACTTCTAGTGATTTCTTACTAGTGAAAAGTTCTATTTTTATCTGTGTAGGTGCATGTGTGTGTGAACGTGTGTTAGTATAAAAAATAAACTAGACTTTAATGTGATAAAATATATGTATATACATACTTTCCCCACAGAAATTATTATACACTGGGGTTCTGATAGGAGATGGAAACAAATATTGAAAACAGACCTATGGTGCTTTGTTATGCTTTATCTAGTTGCACTTTGCAGATACTGTATTTTTAACAAATTGAAGATTTGTGGCAACCCTGAATCCAGCAAGTCTATCATTGTAATTTTTCCAGAGCATGTGCTTACTTCATGTGTCTGTGACTTTTTTTGGTAATTTTCACAGTATTTCAACTTTTATTATTATTATAATATCTGTTATGGTGATCTTTGAGCAATGGTCTTTGATTTTACTGTTGTAAATATTATGAGGAAACGGAAACCATTCCCATAAAAGAGGGCAAACTTAATTGACAAATATGTGTGTTTTGACTGCTCCACCAATCAGACCTATCTCTCTCCTTCTCTGTGATACTTTCTATATTCTGAGACATGACAATACTGAAATTAGGTCAATTAATAAACATACATTGGCCTCTAAGTGTTCAAGTGAAAGCAAGAGTCTCACATCTCTCACTTTAATAAAAAGATAGCAGTGATTAAGTTTAGTGAAGAAGACATATTAAAACCCAAAATAGGACAATAGCCAGGCCTCTTGTGCCAAGCAGTTAGCCAAGTTGTAAATGCAAATGAGAAGTTCTTGTCAATGAAAAGAGTCAAACTCTCTAAAATAATACTCCAGTAAGCACACAAATGATAACAAAGTGAAATTGTTTTTTGCCAATATAGAGAAAGTTTCAGTGGTCTTGATAGGAGATGGAACAAGTCACATTTTGTTAAACCAAAGCTTGTTGCAGAGGAAAATCTTAACTCTCTTCAATTCCATGAAGACTGAGAGGTGGAAGGTATGGAAGTAAAGATGGAAGCCAGTAGAGGTTGGCTCATGAGGTTTAAGGAAGGAAGTTGTCTTCACAACATAAAAATGGAAGATGAAGCAGAAGTTGCTAATGTAGGAGCTTCAGCAAGTTATCCAGAAGATCTAGCTAACATAATTGATGAAGGGGGCTATATTAAACAACACATTTTCTATGCAGATTAAATTGTATTATATTAGAGAAATATGCCATCCAGGACTTTCATATTAAGAGAGGAGAAGTAACTGCCTGACTACCAATCTTCAACAAACAGGCTGACTCTCTTGTTAGGGTCTAAAGTAGTTGCTGACTTTTGTTGAAGCCAATGCTTGTTTACCATTCTGAAAATTCTATGGCACTTAAGAATTATACTATCACGCTATCTCCTATGCCTGTGCTCTATAAATGAAACAACAAATCTGGGATACAGCATGATTTACTGAATATTTTAAGCCCACTGTTGAGAAGTACTGCTCAGAAATATATATATATATATATACACACACACACATATACACACACACACATATACATATATATGTGTGTATATGTATGTGTATATATAATATATATTATGCATATAGTTTGTGTGTGTATAATTTCTTTCAAAATATTACTGCCTATTATCAATGCATCTAGTTTAGTCACCCAAGAGCTCTGATGGAGATGTGCAAGGAGATTCATGTGGTTTGTATGCCTGCTAATACAACATCTGTTCTGCAGCCCATGGATCAAGGAGTAATGTCAACTGTCAAGTCTTAACCTTTAAGAAATATGTTTCATAATGTCATCACTGTCATAAATAGTAATTCCCTTGATGGTTCTGGGCAAAGTAAGTTGAAAAGCTTCTAGAAAGGATTCACCATTCTAGATGCCATTAAGAACATTCATGATTCATGGAAGGAAGGCAAAATATCAACATATCAATATTAACAAGAGTTTGAAAAAAGTTGATTTCAACCCTCATGGATAACTTGGAGAAGCTTAAGACCTCAGTAAAGCAAATAACTACAGATGTGGTGAAAATAACAAGATAATTAGGATTAGAAGTGAAACATGAAGATGTGACAGCATTTCTGAAATCTCATGATAAAACTTCAGTGCATAAGGATTTTCATCTTATGGATGAGCAAAGTGGTTTTATGGAATCTAGCCAAAGTGGTTTTATGGAATGATGAAATGCTGAGAATACTGTTGAAATGACAATGAAAGATTTAGAATATTGCATAATCTTAGTTGATATAGCAGTAAGGTTTGAGAGGATTGACTCCAACATTGAAAGACATTCTACTATGGGTAAATGCTATCAAACAGCATTGCATGCTACAGAGAAATCTTTCATAAAAGGAAGAGTCAATCAATGTGGAAAACTTTATTGTCGTCTGATTTTAAGAAATTACCGCGGCCACCTCAACATTCAACAACCACCACCCTTTTCAGGCAGCAGACATCAAGATCAAAGAAAGACACTACATCAGCAAAAATACTTTAAATTACTTACAACTAAAATGTTCACAAGAGTTTCTTAGAAATAAAATATTTTGCATACATAATTAAAGTATGTACATTGTGCTTCTAGACATAATGCTGTCACACATTTACTAAACTATAACTTAGTAAATATAACTTTTATATGCATTGAAGAACCAAAAAACTTCTGTGACTTACATGATACTCACTTTGTTGTGGTAGTCTGGGACAGAACCCACAATATCACCAAGGCATGCCTGTATACAAATTTTATATAAATGGCCATTCTTAAATAATAATGCTGGTATTTTGGAATAAATCATTTTTACCTCTAACCCACTAGTGTGGTCCACTAGGAAAGCACACTACAAAATATGAAGCCAGGATAGCTGACTAGTAGGAAAGAATGTTTAGAAGTCCTACGATGTGACAATTGCTAAGAATTTCCATATAAATATAGTGGCACCTGAATATAGTGGCATGAATGCACATAAGTGCAAGCTATATTAAAAGTAGTTTGTTAGTGACATAAAAAAACATTTTCACAAAGAATGAAGTTTAGAAAATAAACCGAAAAATATAAAAATTACTATATTTTGTGACAGGTTGTAAAAGCCTTTAAAACTTATTTTTACTTTAAAAAATGTCTTTTAGTATTATATATCTGAAAGATAATTTAAGTTGTATTTTTTGTGACTTAATTGATGTTGCTTTAAACATATATTCTGGCAATTAAAACATAATAATTATGTTAAAACAAAATAAATTAGCTAAAACTCAGGTAGCAATCTCAAAGTACATTGATTGTGAGAGACATTTTTCTGACAATGGAAAATCCAAATATTATATTTAGGGAATACAAACAAATAACATAGCTTTATTTTGAGTATAATGGGAAACTAGTTTGCCTAACAATTGTTTTAATGTTGCCTACAATTAAATTGAGTGAAATATAAATACAGTTAAATAAAAATTACTGTATTGGTGTGCTATCTAATGCTTTGTACACAGTTGTCATGGGTAATTAATACAAAGAGGTGAATGGTAGCACATAAGTACAGCATATTGCAGAAGTAAATAGTGTAGCATTAAGGTTACAATACAAAAGTTTAACAGATAGCCTACGGTAATGTGCACCTAGTGACCTAGATTCTTAATATGTAAAATGAACAAATGGGCATCTAATATATCTACTTGCTTGGAGTATTAAACTTTATAAATAAAATATTTATTAATGCTAACTACAATTAATGTTAAGACTGGACCATCTCCTTATTCTCAGGCTTTTAATTGCTTAATCTTTTTATATTTCTATTTTTGTTTGCTTTAAGAGGCATGAGCATCATCTAAATGCAAGCCAGCGTTCATGGACTGTAAAACAATTAAGGGGCCATCTATTCTGGAGCACCCCAAAATCAACATTTAGTTTTCAATTTCAAAGAAAAAGTCTACATATTATTTGATATACACACACGGGTGTGTATGTGTATGTCCAACTTTAAAATATACTGATTTCTATCACAAATATAAAGAGAGATTAATACTTGTAAGATGTTTTCAGGACAACTAAGATGCTGCATAAAATTTTATTTTATATTATATTTTTAAATTGATGTTTGACATGTACATATTTACAGGGTACAGTATGTTGTTTCCATACATGCATACATTGTGTAATGATCAAAGCAATGTAACTAGCATATCCATCACCTTATTTATTATTTCTTTGTGATGAATCATCAGAGTTTCTTCTAGCTGTTTTGAAACATGCGAAACATTATTGTTAACTCTAGTCATACTATTATGAAGTAGAACACCAGAACTTACTTGTCCTATCTAATTGCAACTTTGTACCCATTGACCAATCTTTCTCCATCCTCTCTCTCCTCTACTCTTCCCGTCTTCTGGTAATCACCATCCTACTCTATGTCTATGAGAATACTTCGATTTCAAATATGACTGAGCTAATGCAGCATTTGTCTTTCTGTGCCTGGCTTATTTCACCTAACAAAATGTCCTCCAGGTTCATCGATGTTACCACAAATAACACGATTTCATGTTTTATGACTGAACAATATTCCACTGTGTATATATAAAACATTTTCTTTTATATATTCATCTTTAATAGACACTTAGGTTGATTCCATATTCTGGCTATTGTGAATAGTGCTGCAATAAATGTGGGTGTCCAGATATCTCTTTGACACACTAATCTCATTTTCTTTAAGATAATATATATAATAGATATATAAATATATATAAATATGTATACATAAATATATATATTTATATAAATATATATTTGTATATCTACATAAGTATATATTATATAGACACATATAAATATCTATTGGACACAAACTATTGTACCTTATATATGGGCAAAATATAGTGGAAAACCTTTTTAACAATAAATAATTCAAGCTCCAAACTCATGTAGATTACATAAAAATAAGAAGTTTCTCTTTTTTTGTGTTCTAGCAATACATACTCTTCCTCATAGAAAAATATCAGTAATCTATTAGATCTTCATATTAAAAATAGCCATTTAGGTCTTTAAACCAGTGTTTTCATCACAGAGCTAAAACCAAATAAAGAACAAAAGCTGATTGATAAAAGCACATTAATTAAGGGTGTCATATATATCCGGGTATAAAAATTTTGAAATTACACTCCTAAATGAATTTAAGACTGAGAACTTTGTAAAATTCATTAAATTATACTCTTCATCACATGCATTGTTTGATATATTAATTATTCATTTCAATATGACCATTACTTAAATAGTAGCTCCTGTATTAAACATATTATGTGCTTAAAAATTCAAACAAACTTTTCTTACTGATGTTCAATTTATTTTTCACATATTTTAATTAGTATTTTGGCAGAATGGTTAAAATAATATATTTTGTTCATTTTTTCCTAAATTGATTTATTTTTTAGTTGGTAAAAATTATATATTATTTTTGTGTATAAAAGAGTATTGTGAAACATTTATATATACATAGTGGAATGGCTTGAGCTAATTAACATATGCATTGAAAGTAATGGCAAAAAATGTGATTAATTTTATACCAATCTAATAATTTCTTAGTAATCATTAGTAAATAGTATTAATAGTTGCTATTATTACTAAATAATAATTAGTAAAATAAAAACATTATTATTAATTACAGTTACCAAGTTGTTGAATAGATCTCCTGTACTTATTCTTCTAAGCTAACTAAAATTGTGTGTGTGTGTGTGTGTGTGTGTGTGTGTGTTTTAGACAGTCTCATTCTGTGTCCAGGCTGACGTGCAGTGGCATGATCTCATAGCTCACTGCAGCCTTGAATCCCTGGGCTCCAACAATCCTCCTACCTCAAACTCCCAAGTATAGGACTATAGGCACATGCCACAGAAGCCACCACGCCAGACTAATTTTCTTATGTTTTGCAAAGACGGGGTGTTGCTCAGGCTGGTCTTGAACTCCTGACCTCAAGCAGTTTGCCCATTTCACCTTCGCAAAATGCTGGGATTACAGGCATGAGCCACCACACCTGACCTGAAAAAAAAATGTTTTAATGAGAACATCAAGTAGCAAAATTTAGCCAAGAGGTATTATACCTTAATTAAAGGATATAGTTTTTAAAAAATTACTAAAGATAAGGCAAAGATCAGAGGTTAACAGAACATTCTACTTTGGAGTAATAAAATAAATGTCTCACATCCTTTCACAAAATGGCAGAGCAAAGCGGGGTACAGAAAATGTCTGCAGACAACATAGTAGCAGAATCGTTTTTGATCTTAAGGTCAGTGCATTGTACATCAAGTATTGAAATTTATGAAACATTGTTGTTGAAAAAAATAGTGCCTCTATTTTTCCCTTGCTTTATCTGTTTTATTTTCTTGCTTGCTTCCTACAGTGTCTGCACTGCATGAATGATTATAACGTCACTAACCACATATTCTTGATTTTCTTTAGGCTGTCATTTTACTGAAATGTTTCCCCAACGAGAAGAATGACCTCCTCAATGATAATTTATGTGAATAAGCTGTTGTTCATTCTGCAAACTATAGTACAGTAGCTGGTGAATAATGGGTGCTCAATTAGTGTTTGTATTACTTAAATGGGTGAGAAGTAACATCATTTACATTCATATGGTAATAATGATATACACAACACTTATACTCATGTGTATTATAGACTGTGTCTGATGTACTGCATTTTATTCCTTCTAAATTGCATAGTTTTTCACATTTTAGCAACCTTCAAATAATTTTAAATCTCACAATTAATGTTATTAGGAGATACTGGATAATGTTCTAATTAAAATAATTTTCATTAGAGTCTCCTTAATATGGTATGAATAATGGCACATTTTACAATTTATGTCATCTTTCTTTTTCTGGCAGTTTCTTTTTTATTAGAAAATAACCTGTTTATATTTTAACATGTGTGTTTATGCTGGTAAATAATGAACAAAATATAGGTGATTTACGTGAGCAAACTTGGTATCCTGGACCTGCCTGAGGGCAGGGTCAAGGAGTGACAAGTGGTTGCCTGGGACACTTTGTGCCTACAAGGTCCATGTAGGTGTCAATCATGGTATATTTCCCAGAAGAATGGAAGAAGGAACTCTAGCCCCTATTGACTCTATTTTTTTGGCATTCTTCTGCAGTAGATAAAATTCTGTTCTTTTTCACAGTCATCTGTAAGTGAAAGATCAAAGTGAGCATGCATCTCAGTTAATCAGGTAATAACTAAAAAGTAGTAATTAGATAGGATGACGGTAATTATCTATCTATCTATCTATCTATCTATCTATCTATCTATCTATCTATCTATCTATCTTTCTAATTGTGACTTGGGAAAAGAAGAGGCTAATACATCTTTGCTTATGAGGGTCCTTGGTCTATCTGGAAAGAAAATCTTTCCTCATGAAGAGAAACACTAGGAAGGGGACTTTCAGTCGTCTCCTTACTGTCTTACCCTTGCCTCCACAAGGGAGTGGACAGTGCAGAGTCTGACACCCATTGGGCGGTGACTTATTTGAGTAACAGAGGTTTTTTTGTTTTTTGTTTTTTGTTTTTTTTTTTTTTTTTTTTTGAGATGGAGTCTTGTTGTGTCGCCCAGACTGGAATGCAGTGGGGCAATCTCGGCTCACTGCAATCTCCGCCACCCGGGTTCATGCCATTCTCCTACCTCAACCTCCCAAGTAGCTGGAACTACAGGTGAGCGCCACCACACCCAGCTAATTTTTGTACTTTTAGTAGAGACGGGGTTTCACCATGTTGGCCAGAATGTTCTTGATCTCTTGACCTCGTGATCCACCTGCCTTGGCCTCCGAAAGTGGTGGGATTACAGGCGTGAGCCGCGATGCCTGGTCTAATTATTTTTTAAGACAGGTTCTGGATTTGTCACCTGGGCTGAAGTGCAGTGGTGCAATCTCATCTCACTGTAACCTCAGCATCCCAGCATCAAGCAATCCTCCCAGCTCAGCCTCTCAAGTAGCTGGAACTACAGGCATGCACCAACACGCCTAGCTAATTTTTTTTATCTTCTGTAGAGATAGTGTTTCACCTTGTTGCTCAGGCTAGTCTCAAACTCCTGAGCCCAAACAATTCGCCACAACACTTTATTTCTGTCCCTCATTCTACTAGCTCTTCTTCCTTCATATATTGATAAGAATCAGGACCCAAGCTGTAGTCATGTGGTATCTGTTTCTTCTCCCACAGGCACAGACTACTGCCCAAGTCATAAATTAGGCAATTATGTTTAGGTAGGAGTTAAGCATGAGGACAGAGCATTCATCTCCCAGTATTCCATCAATGCCTGAGTGAGAGTTCAACCCACTGCCTTATCCTAGGGTCATGTGAACAAACTCAGGATTTGCTCTGTGGACCAATTATCTCCCTCTTTTTCCCTATAGTTGCAATTGAAGGTACAGATCTTAAGCCTAAGATTTTCATGGAATCTTAAAAGTATAGTTTGGGTAGGGTGTGGCGGCTCAGGCCTGTAATTCCAGCATTTTGGGAGGCCAAGGCAGGCAGATCACGAGGTCAGGAGCTAGAGACCATTCTGGCTAACACAGTGAAACCTCGTCTCTACTAAAAATACAAAAAATTAGCCTGGCGTGGTGGAGGGCGCCTGTAGTCCTAGCTCCTCTGGGGCTGAGGCAGAGGAATGGCATGAAGCCGGGAGGCGGAGGTTACAGTGAGCCGAGATTGCCACTGCAGGTGCCTTGGCAACAGAGCAAAAAGAAGAGACAAAGAAGGGAAAGAAAGAAAGAAAGAAAGAAAGAAAGAAAGAAAGAAAGAAAGAAAGAAAGAAAGAAAGAAAGAAAGAAAGAAAGAAAGAAAGAAAGAAAGGAAGGAA
>NW_012099032.1:546615-552545 GCF_000951045.1 Mandrillus leucophaeus
GAAGGAAGGAAGGAAGGAAGGAAGGAAGGAAGGAAGGAAGGAAGGAAGAGGGGAAGGAAAAGTTAGGCATTTCCCCTAAATCCCATTCTCCAATATATTTGGCTCCTTATCTTTTTCTATATACTCAAATGTAGAAAAAGGGAGAAGGGATGAAGGGGTGAGCACAACACAAAATATTAGCATATATTATTACAAATAGTTATAATTTCATTTCTGCACTATGATAGCCCTTTAAATACATAATCACATTTAATACACTCAACATCTGTATGTATGATGCTGTACCTTTACCCTCATTTATTGCATGAGATAAAGGAGCCTCAATAATTTACTAGGATCTGAAAGGTGGCAAATGGCAAAGTCAGGTTTCAAATCATGGTCACTCTGACTCTGCAACTTGAGTTCTTACCATATATTGAACAAAGGCCAGTGATTTTGGCTGAGAGATTCCAAGAAAGCAGCTACTAAGTGAAGATCACAGAAGTTTTGCACTGTGATTCAAAAAAGACAACTACTGCTCCTGCTGTTGTTTCCATGCCTGCATGTGGGGCCACAGACACCAACACAGATCTGAAAAAGTTTTCTTTTTATTGTAACCATCATCTCCATGGGTGGAGTGTGGGAATGGGTGGTGATGCAGTAGATAACAGACATGCTAGGGGCACAGATGTGTTTCCAGATCAGTCAGGAGGCATCACAGGCACAAAGAAGCCCTAACAAAAAGAGATAGATAGCAGATTGCTTCCTTACATCCCAGACAGCGGGGCTCCTCCTGTCTTATCTTTAGGTCCTGGCAACCCAGACTGGTTTCCCTGGATACAAGAGCTTCCCTGCTTGGAGGGACTGAATTATCAAGTGTGTCTATTTTGTTCAGCCTCAGAAAGGTGAACGTTCCCTGAAAAATACGAGAGGTTCTATTTTTAGAAAAATGAGCATACATATGTTGGTTTATAAAACATATATGATCAGATTTTATCTAGTTTTAGTTATTTAACAGTGATCATTAGGAATTTGAAGTAGCACCTCTTTCAGCCATAAAAAAGTATTTGAAACAGATTTGTTTAATAAATTGTTTTAAGATATTGCTTACTATCCATAGGAAGTCACCCAAGAATATCGACACATTCTATTTGTCTTTGTAATAAGCGCATATAAGTCTGGACCTAAAGGAGTGTTATAATTGCTATGTTCAGGGCATCACAATGGGAATCACGTCTTTTCATTCTTTCTATCACTCGTAGCACCTATAACAGTTTCTTACTAACAATTTTTGTGTTATTTCAGGTGAAACTCCTTTCTCCAGATCCTAAATGAAGCAAACTAAAAAGTGAACTGAATATCATATTTACCATAGCAACTTATGTACCTACTCACTAATTCTACATCTTGAGATATTTTAATATTGACTGGCATCTATCAAAAGTATTTTCAAGTTTGCAAATGCAAAGTTACTTCACTAAGAATATATTAATCTGGAAGTTCCCAGATAGGACCAGCTAAAAATGGAGAAAGAATAGAGAAAATGTCAGAGGCAGAGAAATTGCTTGCGGTCATAAATCTGGCTTCTGAGGGAAGTGATCAACATCCTAAATCAGTGTGTAAAATGTCATAGAAATAGTAAGGTTGACCTGAGTTGCTGTAATGTCTTCCTAGGGAATCTGAACTTTAGGGGCTGAGCAGAGGTGATATCAACAGAGACTTCTAAGAAAAGACAACACTTAAGTGGTTGACAATACTGCTGACACTTAAGGTGGTAGTGTCAACCACATTTTTAACTGTTCTTTGTTAAGAACTGTGAATCAGACCACACTTGCTGGGGAGAGAGTCCAGGAACTAATGTTCACTTTTTGAGGAAAGATGATAAATGAAGCAGTTCATGTTACTGCGATACCAAGCACTAGTTTGGTTTAGAAATGGTTTGAACTTCAGTGAGGAAAATGAAAGACAAATTGAAAATTTTAGTGATTGCAGTTAGGATAGTGAGGCTTGGTTGACACTACAGGACACCAAGTCCCTACTCAAGCACACAGAATATAGGGTGTTTATAATCATCTTGCTGTGGGTGATCCTGAAAATGTCACATAAGCTAGGTGCTTTCCTTCATCTGAAATACACCATGAAAGTATTTCAAAACCTTGATGTATAAAAAAACACATCAATCTCACATAGAGACTGCATCTCTTATCTGAGACAGATGAGACAGCATGTGTCTGTGAAAAAAGAAAAACGGACCTTGGGAACCACATTGTTTATCTCAACATCTCCTGCTTTGCCTATGACCTTTGTAAGTATCTTTGTAATTATGAGCAAAGCTTGATATTCTGGAAAATTGCCTGATTTCTGAGATTCTAACTTGACAATTTGATGCATTATGTTAGCTCAACATAACATACTGGCTACCAGCTGAAATAAAAGCTTGTTAAGTCACACGATGAATCATACATAGCTTTTTAATTTCCTTATAATCATTCTATGGCTTATTTTTACCTTTATCTCCAATTTCATTACTGGGGAAGATAGATTTCCCATGTCCTACCTCTGTTATAATAGTCAAGAAGCATTATATAATTTTTTATATTATATTACCAAGTAAGGTTTTAATCAATTATATAATGTAAAAATTGCAGTTATCTGGCTTTATGGAATGAAAAGAAATATTGCATATGTCTAAGTTATAAATAGAAGCATAAAACATATTTAACATTATCTATGAAATCCAAGATGGACTGTCCTTTACCTACCTCTTCATCATTCTTCCTCACACTTGGTGCTACGTTCTTGGAGTGTGCTGGTCTCATTGCATTTCTCATGGTCATGTTCCTTCCATCCACAAATTCTTTGCAAATGAAATATTCTCCATCTGTAATATCCCCTTTTCTTATACTGTTTAATTTTTCAGTCTAGTTCAAGCATTATTACATATGGAAAATCTTAGACCACTCAAATTAATTTTGAACATAAACTATTCCTGTTATGCACTCTCATGGGACTGTGCAACATGATTTCATAGCCCATATTGCAGTTTTGCTTACTAACTAATTTATTCAGTACATATTATTGAAAACTTTCTATGTATCACATACTTTTCTAAGCTTTGGAATACACTAGTAGGCAAATTAAACACAAAAATCTTATGTATATATTTATGATTATTTGATTTATGCTTGCCTTCCTCATTAAGTTGTTTCCTAAGAGTCTTGGATCTTTATTTAAATGGAAAGATTGCATCAGCTTTTGGTCACCCTTGTTACCTGCCTAAATTAATATGTGTTTAAGAAATTAATACATTAACTTAATTATATATAAATACATATAATAGAAATGACCTCATAATCAATTTAATTATCTTGTTTAGTGTTACTCAAGTCTGCCAGAGCAAATTTTTTTCTCTTGACAAATTAAATGTGACCATGAATCTTAGTGTTTTCAAGTTTATTTGAACAATCCAGTTGGCTAGAGCAAGAGATCACAAGATACTCTACTCTTTCACTTTTCAGATAGCAAAACAATGAATTGAAAGAACACAAAATAAAAGCCAAAGTAAGCAGAACAAAATAAATAATAATAATTAGAGGAGAAATCAATAAACTAAAAACTACAATATTAATGAAAGCAAAAAGTTGCTCATTTAAAATATCTTTCAAGGCTGGGAGTGATGGCACATGCCTATAATCCCAGCACTTTGAGAGGCTGAGGCAGGTGGGTTACTTGAGGTCAGGAGTTTGAGACCAGCCCGGCCAATATGGTAAAACCTCGTCTCTACTAAAAATATAAAAATTAGCCAGGTGTAACAGTGCACACCTGTAATCTCAGCTACTCAGGAGGCTGAGGCAGGAGAATCACTTGAACCTAGGAGGCAGAGGTTGAAGTGAGCCGAGACTACGCCATGGTGCTCCAGGGCGACATGGTGAGACTCCGTCTCAAAAATAAATACATAAATTATATATATATATATATAATTATATATATAATTATCTTTCAAGTGGATAAGCCTCTAGACTGACTCAATAAGAAAGTAAGAGGGAAGACACAAATTACTAATACAAGAAATGAAAGTGGGACCATCACTATCATCTCAAAAATAATAAAAACATAACAGAATATTATGAACAACTGTACGTTTGCAAATTTGATAAACTGGATAAAATTATCCAATTCCCTGAAAAACACAATTCACCAAAACTCAAACGAAAAGAATTAGAGTCTGAGTACTCTCATACTTATTTTAAAAATTGAATCAGTAATTCAATGTAAAATTGAAACCTTCTAAAACTGAAAGTACCAGGCCCAGATAGGTTCGCTAATTAAGGCTAATCAAACACTTAAGGAAAAAATTATGCCCATCCTCTATAATCTCCTGCTGAAGGTAGAAGAAGGGGCAGTACTTCCTGACTCATTCTATGAAGTCAGCATTCCCTTAATAGCAAAACTAGAGAAAGACATCATAATAAAACTGCAAACCAGTATCCCTCATAAACATAGATGCAACAATCCTCAACAAAATATTATCAGATAAATTCAAAAGTAGATAGCAAATAATTACACACCATCACCAACTGGAATTTATTTCAAGTATTCAAAGCTGGTTCAACTTTAAAAAAATCAATTAATGTAATCCTTCACATTATCAGGCTAAAGAAAAAAAATCACATGATCATGTCAATGGATGCAGAAAAGCATTTGGCAATGTACAACAAACACACTTTTATGATAGAAACTTCCATTAAACTAGGAATAAAGGGGAATACATTCAACTTCATAAAGAATATCTACAAAGAACCTACAGCTAACACCATATGAAAGTGAGAAACTATAAGCTTTTTTGCTAAGACCAGGAACAAAACAAGAATGTCCCCTTTACCAGTCCTTTTCAGCATCATAGTGGAAGTCCTCACTAATGTTGTAAGTCAAGAAAAAGAAATAAAAGCCAAGTAGTTTGGAAAGGAAAAAAAAAAAAAAACGGTTTTTGTTTGTGCATGACATATTTATGTCTGTAGAAAATCTGAAAAGCAACAAAAATATTTCTATCGCTAATAAGAAATTAGAGCATATTTGAATGATACAAAGTTAATATACAAAATCAGTTGTTTTGCCATACACCAGCAATGAAAAATTAAACTAGAAATTTAAAATGCAACACCATTTATATTAGCTACCCATAAAAATACTTAGGTATAAATCTAAAAAAATGTGTACAAGATTTATAGCAGTAAACTTCAACACTCTGATGAAAGAAATCAGATAAGAACTAACTAAATAGAGAGATATTTCATGTTCCTGGACAAGAAGACTAAACATTTTTAAGATATCAAGTTTACACAACTTGATCTATACATTCATTGGGAACCCAATCAAAATCTCAGAAGGTTATTGTGTGGATATTAATAAACTGATTCAAACATGTATAAAGAGAGGAAAAATACTCAGAATAGTCAACACAGTATTTAAAAAGCATAAAGTTAGAGCACTGACATTACTGGACTTCAAGACCCACTGTAAAGCTACAGTAATCAAAAGAGTAGAATTAGTGAAAGAATAGAAGAAATAGATCAATAGAACAGAATAGAGAATCCAGAAACAGATCCACACAAATATAGTCAACTGATCATTGGCAAAGGATCAAAGGCAATTAGTGGAGAAAAGATATTTTTTTCAACAAGTGTTGCTGAGCATTCACAGGCAAAAAAATTATTTCCGACATAAACCTTACATCCTTCACAAACATTACAACAATGGTGATCAAAATTTATATTTGATAAAGGACTCTTCTTTAAAATAGCAGTGCCAAACCTCTTTTTATTTATTTATTTATTTATTTATTTATTTATTTATTTTTATTATACTTTAAGTTCTAGGGTACATGTGCATAACGTGCAGGTTTGTTACATATGTATACTTGTGCCATGTTGGTGTGCTGCACCCATCAACTC
>NW_012099032.1:553810-611053 GCF_000951045.1 Mandrillus leucophaeus
AAAAAAAAAAAAGATAAAGAAGTCTTGAAACAACCACAAAGAAGCGAACAATACCGTTACAAATTGACCCAAATTGGTGGACTTTAACAGACACCTCACCAAAGAAGATACACAAATGACAAGCATATGCAAAGGTGCTTCAGATCACAAGGATGCAAAATCTCACTTTTACAGGGAGAATGAGTTCAAGAGATCTATTGTGCAACACGCTAACTATGGTTTTAAAAAGATACATTGTGTACCTGAAAATTGCTAAGAGAGTAGATTTTAAGTTTCCTCCACAAATAAATGATAAGTATTTCCAGTAATGCATATGTTCATTAGCTTAATTTAGCTATTACACAATGTTTACATATTTTAAAACATCATGTTGTATACTGTAAGTTTGATCTAATTACTGTTTGTCATTTAAAAATAAATTTAAAAGGAAAATATGTTCTACACTATATCTCGTAAGAAAAATACAAATTAAAACAACAATGAGATACTACTGCATACTTAGTAAAATGGGCAATATCTAGACCACTGATAATATCAAATACTGGTGAAGCTGTGGCACTATAGTAACTCTCATTCATTGCTGGTGGGAATGCAAAATGATACAACCACTTTGGAAGACGGCTTGACAGCTTCCTGCAAACTAAATGTAATCTTACCAGATGATCCAAAAACTGTACTTCTTGGTATTTACACAAATAAGTTGAAAACATACACACCAAAACCTGTGCATAGATGATAATTGCAGCGGTGTTCAAAATTGCCAAAACTTGGAAACAACCAAGATATCCTTCAGTAAGTGAGTGGATAAATAAATTGTGGCACATTCATACAACAGATTATCACTCATTGTTAAAAAGAAATGAACTATTAAGCCATAACAAGACATGGGGGAAACTTAAATGCATATTACAAAGAAGCCAGTCTAAAAATTCCATAAACTGTATGATTCCAACTATGTGACTTTCTAGAAAAGGAAAATTATGGAGACAGTAAAAATATTAGTGGTTGCTAGGGGATAAGGGAGAGGAAGAGATGAATAGGCAGAGTATAAGGGATTTTTAGAGCAGTGAAAACATCTGTAGGGTATTAGAACAATGGGTACATGTTATGGTACATTAGTCAAAAATAATGTACAACACCTAAGTGAACTCTAATGTAAAACATAGCCTTAGTGATACTGGTATGTCAATGTTGGTTCATCTACTCTAAAAATGTACCACCTTGGTATAGAATGTTGATGTTGGGGAAACTGTGAGTGTGTGGGGAGAGGGAGCATATGTGAACTCAATTTTACCATGAATCTAAACAGGCCAAAAAAAAAATCTGTTAAAAGTACAAACTGATATATTTTAATTGTCATGATACAAAATTTAATGAAATCAAGTTTAGAAATAAGTAGTATGGATTACTCTCATATTTAAGCTGCAATAAACACATGTCTTACTATTCACATATTAGATAATTTTTTTTTTTTTTTTTTTTTTTTTTTTTGAGACGGAGTCTCGCGCTGTGTCACCCAGGCTGGAGTGCAGTGGCGCGATCTCGGCTCACTGCAAGCTCCGCCTCCCAGGTTCACGCCATTCTCCTGCCTCAGCCTCCCAGTAGCTGGGACTACAGGCGCCCGCCACCACGCCCGGCTAGTTTTTTGTATTTTTAGTAGAGACGGGGTTTCACCATGTTAGCCAGGATGGTCTCGATTTCCTGACCTCGTGATCCACCCGCCTCGGCCTCCCAAAGTGCTGGGATTACAGGCTTGAGCCACCGCGCCCGGCCCATATTAGATAATTTTAAGGACAAAACATTACTGATGCAACCGTGTATTACTATACCTGATAATTTCTGCCATAAAGCCTTCAACAATATAAATGTATACTGATAAGACAAAATCCATATTATTTCTATGTTGCTTGGTGTATTAGCCTGTTAAAGATACAAATTCATTAAAACAAGAAATTGCATTGTAGTAATATTTGGAACTTAGATGGAACCACTTTTTCTCTATAAGTTCCAAAGTTTAGTTCTTGCTTCTTCCATACAGTTGTAATGCCTCAGAGATTTCCGGAAATGTAAATAGGCACATCAGAAGGAAGTTTATGGAGCATCCTTCCCTTATCCAATTGAACAGCACTACACGGAAGCTTCTTCTGGTGTGTTTGCACAAAGAAACCCATCGTTTTCAAAACCCTGTCCCTGATGCACACAGTTACATAACTTCACTCTTATTACACAATTCTCAGTTACTTATTTCCAAAATAACTTCCTTGTGTTATTTTTAATTTTACTTTTTAAATGTTTGTTACAATCCCATATGTTTAGTTTACTTTTTTTTTCACTTTTATCCCTTACACTGAATTCATTAAAAATATACACATATTCAGATAGAAATGAATTAGAACTTCTAGCACCAACCTCCAGCAAGGCATTCAAATTATCAAAGCCTTAGTTTTGTCATCTGAAAATGGATCTAACAAGGATGACTGTGTAGATTAAATGATGTTTTATATAATAAACATTTATCAAAATATCAAACACTTACTTGTTCTGCTAGGGCTGTCTATTGCTGGGGATGTTCACAATTTGTTATTTAAATATTGCAGCAAACATATAGCTAGTAGACAGATGTGCAACTCCAAAAAATGCAGGGAGTTCTCTTAAAAAATTTGTGTGTCCAGTATCTCCATAAGAATTATGTATACAGTACTTCTAGTATATGAAATAAGCGTAAGTATTTTGGAAAAATAAAACAAAACCTGATACTCTGAAATGCATACCTTTTTTTTTTTTTTCTTCAACTTTTGTTTTATGTTCCGGGGGACATGTAGAGGATGTGCAGGTTTGTGACATAGGTAAATGTGTGTCATGGTGGTTTGCTGCACAGATCAGCCCATCACCTAGATAGTAAGCCCAGCATCCACTAGCTATTCTTCCTTAATGCATGCCTTTTTAATAGTCATGAAATAAAAATGGCAACTCTAAATGAATACATAAGTTAAAACATTGACTTTATATAATGAAATATCAAAACATTTGATATTATATAAAATATTATATGTATGTTTTTTTGTTCACATACATAGAAGTATTTTTAAAATTCCACTTTTCATCTCTCCTCAAAAATATGCAATATTTTAAAATCATAAAATATATAATTGATAGATAAAGTAAGATTTTAGTAACCTTGAAGGTGAGTCAGTTGTTCACCAATTAACATATAAACATGGATTCAACAGTTTTTAAAATAAGCTGAAGAATGTGAGATTAACAAAATTTAAATTCAATTATACTAACATTTTACAAATATGATTTTGTGTCTGACTAAAATTGATATTATAGGAATAATGACCTTTAACCTTTTCAGTGCTTAACAGTAAACAATGTGACTATATGTTATTTTACATTAAATCAGTTTCTGAGCCAGTCCCAGGGTGAGCACCTTTACATCTGCCTCATTGTTAGAGAAACAGGTTGAAGGATTTTACTGCTTGCTCATAAGGAAGTGTCTGAGACAGTGGTTAACACCAAGTGTTAGAATTATATTACCAATGATTCTGCATCTGCAGATTCTACTGCATCAGACAGATTGTAAAATCCAACAGTGGACTTTAAATTATCTTTAATTTTCCTCCTCCAAAATCAGGAAGTATTTAATTAATTGAACCTTAAATCAAAATTTTAAAGGATTAGCTAGCAGAGTTATTCAAATATATATGCTGAATATAATTGAATAATTATTTTAAGTGCTAGTCCTAAATCTTAAAAATATTTTTTTCTAAATAAAGTCCATCTATTAAATTAGTTTAATAAATTCCTTACATATAGGACTTGTGTGTCATTTATATCTTCATAATATTTAAAGATATTGTGTATTTTATCCTTTAATTTGAAAATTAAACATAAAAATCTATCTGTAATATAGTATATAATAAAATATAAACCTAAGTTCTATTGTTTTTTAGTGTTTTATTTTCATATTATTCAATAATTGGCAAAATTTGATGAAGCCATTTTATGAAATGTTCATTTCTCTAAAACCATGCTAAAATCTTTACATATATTTATTGATAATATTTGTATATAAATATTTTAATTATATGTATACACACGTATGATATTTGAACACTTTTGACCTACGAAAATGCAATTTGTGTGTTTTATACGTGTTTGTATGTGTATTTATCTTGCAACCAAAAAAACAAAAATGAGAGAAAAACCCGCCAAATATGCTGAATGTATTTGGGAATTACAAAAGAGGATTATGGCCTGACATGCACAACTATGGCAAGATGCATATTCAGTTCAACAGGGGAGAATAAAGGGAAACTTACTGGCAAAAGAGGAAATTCATATAAGCTCTTTGGAAACAGAGTTTGTTGGTTCCAGAGACCCCAGTCAAAGTTGGCATCGGTTCATTGGTGGAGCTACGTTACTGGGCAGATGCCCTTTTGAGAATATCTTATATGAATTGCTGCGTTCCTAAACAAAAACTGTCTTGTAAGTTTATTTTAGAAAGTCCAGGAGACAGTCTTTATCTCAGAATTGCAAGAATGAGCTTTCCCACTTTAGACTCTCCCAGCAGTAGCTTCTTTGGGTCTGACAAAAAAATGATTTCATCTTGGTATCCACAACTTTCACAATATATCACGTAAACTTTTTAAATGGACATAGTCTTACAAAAATGGAAACAGAAATTATATAAACAATTTTATTAGTGTTCATTTCCAAATGTAGCACTCTATCTAATATTGCACATTTTAGTAAATAAAAATTGAGAATTTTGAAGATTGTTATGCAACATGAATATCAAATTATAAGTTCTATTGTAGATATCATCATATGTTTCAAAAATGCTCATCAAAATTTGATGATCATTTCATAGTTTATATTTCTGAGAAGGTAGCTTTTCTTTGAATTCTTGCAACCCTTAGGAAATGTAAAAATAATGATAAAACATGAAGTTATGTTTAAGTTTTCTTCCAAACGACAACAGCTGCTTTTAAAGTGTACCCTTGTTAGGATGAAAACTCCCAGTTACTTTGCTTGGGATGCATAATTCTAAATTTAAACTATGTTGAGAAGAAAAATTAAATTTCAATTATTTATGAGTAAATCTGCATAGATAGCCTTGATAAACAATAACGTGCTCTGAAAATGTTCAGAATAATAATAAAAAAAAAGCTCCTTAAATTTCCATGCCAAGCTCTTGGCAGATGTTTCTATGAAACTCTTTTCTCTCTGGTAAATTTTATTTTGTTTATTATCTGACACAGTTGCACAACTTTCTCATAAAACTTACAAGGAATTTAGGATTTAAATGTGTTCATTTAAATATATGTGTGTGTGTGTGTATATATATGTGCGTGTGTATATGTATATGTATGTTTATATCCTGTGAAGTCTTCAAATGCCATAAACCTAAAATTCATAACTCTGATGGAATGTATGTAACAAATTGTAACAATAGAGTATGATTTTTTGATTAAATAAACCGCAAAGGATAAATCATCATCACAGTCATGTTGCAGGAAAAAAATTCAAGCCGACTTAATTGTAATCCTTGCTATATATAAATTCATTCTTTCTCATTGTCATCTGTGAATATAAATAGCTTACTTAATTTTAAAATTCAACATGTGGATGTAAATAATAGTTCCCAGTATGATGATGATTGTGAACATGCTGAAGATTATGATGATTGTTGTGCAAATAATTTATAAATAAATTTTTGTGTGAAATGATTCATTTTAAATTGAAAAAGAGTAAAGGAATAATGTAAATTCATATTACCACCTATAGTCACGACATGTTAAATCTAAGATCAAACTTGTCACATCTTGGTGAAATAAAAAAATAAAAACAGCCTAGAGTGACTATGTGACATGCTTATGTTCTTACAGGTATTTATTATTGTTTACATATCACTTAGGATAACATTCAGTGCAGACATAGATTTACTGGGTTCATAAGCATAGGAAGTTAAGTCCCTGTATCTCAAACTAATTGTGGACATTAAATACTTTTAGAGCACTCTAGTCTTTCTATCTAGTGCCTATTGACAACTTAATAAGACTGAAAAAGAACACATTCAGCTGACCAGTAGGGGTCTAGTATTGAAGAAAATGTATGTGGTTCATTAAGAATGTGGGCTCTGGAATCAGACCACTTGCTTTCAAATCTTGACTCTCCTACTTTCCAGCATAAGGTTGTATACATGTGGTTAAAAGCAGTTGTCAGAGTCATACTGCTTCCATGTGAATATCAACTTCACAATTTATTGGCTATGTGGCCTTGAGCAAGTTATAAAATTTTCTAGATACCAGTTTTGTTCTTTGACAAAATGGAAAATATAATAATACCAACTCTAATATGGTTTGCTGCTCAGATAAAATGAGTTAATGATTGAAAAGTCCTTACAACATTATCTATTTCTGTCTCGCTTTGTCTTGCTTTGTGTGTGCATATGTGTGTGTGTGTGTGTGTGAGAGAGAGAGAGAGTGAGAGAGAGAGACAGAGACACAATATTTACAAGACCTGCAAGGCACTTAGTACAGTGCTTGACAAATATTAAGTGCTTAGTAAATATTACATCTTATTATATCATTTAGTTTTAAAAATAAGTGCCTACTCTATATTTGGAGATATTGTAGGCCCTTGGGATGTATTAGTAAACCAAATATCCCTGCTTCTTTGATAACATCTATTAGGGAATACAAAAATTACAGAAATAACTTACCATGTAAAAACAAGCAATAAGTAAGTTAGAAGATGGTAAGGGCTATGGAAAAAAAAAAACTATGTAGAGCTGGACAGGAAAGATTCAGAGGGTCGAGAATGGCACAGGTAGGTTGTAATTTTAAACATGTAATTTTAAAACACTAAGGGAGGCTTAGTGACACAGTGACATTTGTGCAGTGTTCAGATATGAGCCATTTGAGACGGAGGGACCCATCTGCAGAAAAGCTTTATGGCAGAGACACCTGATACTTTCATGGCTTGCAAAGGAGGCTACTATGTTTGGTGTAGAGTAAATGGAATGGAAACTATCAGGAAACTGATTAAAGATGTAACTGGGGGAAATTAAGTAGGATATCAAAGGGCTTTAAGATTTAGCTTTTGTGGGATCGGGCGCGGTGGCTCACGCCTGTAATCCCAGCACTTTGGGAGGCCGAGGTGGGCGAATCACGAGGTCAGGAGATCAAGACCATCCTGGCTAACACGGAGAAACTCCGTCTCTACTAAAAACACAAAAAAATTAGCCAGGCTTGGTGGCGGGCGCCTGTAGTCCCAGCTGCTCCGGAGGCTGAGGCAGCAGAATGGCTTAAACCCTGGAGACGGAGCTTGCAGTGAGCCGAGATCGCGCCACAGCACTCCAGCCTGCCTGGGCGACAGAGCCAGGCTCCGTCTGAAAAAAAAAAAAAAAAAAAAAGATTTAGCTTTTGTGAAATGGTAAACACTGCATAGTTTTCAGTAGAGTAGTGATATGATCTGAATTCTATTTTAAATTAACCCTTCTAACTGCTATATTAAGAAAGGATTCTAGAGAGTTCAGAGTTGAAGTAGAGAAACCTATTGGAAGACTTGCAAAAATCCAGGCTAAAGACATTGTTGGTTCAGCCACTGTTTGTGATAGGACATTTGGAGATTGTAGGTCAGATTCTTTATATATTTTGAAGGTAAAGATCACAGATTTTTAAACAAGTATAGGGATATAAGAAAAGTGGGTTGTCTAGAATAATTTCATGAATTTTTATTTTGGGCAACTATATTGGTGCAGATGCAATTGGTTGAGAAAGAAAAAGTTGTGAAGACAGTAGGTTTGATGGGGGAGACCAGAAATTCAATTTTAGACTTGTAGTGCTTCAAATCTCTGTTAGACATTCAAATAGAAATGTCAGGCAGGCAGTGTGATGTACATATGAGTCTGGAATTCAGAAAATAATTCTGAGCAACAAACTATAGCAGACAAAAAGACAGAAAAATAGACACTATCAAATGGAAAATATTATAGCTATTGAAAAGGAGGAAACTAAAGCCTGAACCCTGGAACTCTTCAAATTGAAACAAAAAAGGGGAAAAATGAACTATGAGAAAAGATGGAGATTGAGTGGCTAGTAAAACAGTAAGGAAACTGAGTTTTTGGTATCATGAAAGCCAAAGGAGTAATGTGTTCAGGGAAGGATAGAGGGATTAGTTGTATCATATCCTGCTGATAAAAGTTGCATACTGATTATATTGAACACTGAAAATTGAAAATAAGTTTAGAAATATGTTGGATGTAATTTGAATTTAACAAAAGCAATTTCAGTGGAGTGGTTTTAAATAGAAAATAGACAGTGAATACAGACAACATTTTTGAGATGCTTGCTAAAAAGAGGAGTAAAGAAGTGGAGTAGCATCTGTGAAGACAAGTGTCAAAGATGGGATTTCAAGATGGAAGAAATAATTGGTTGTTTATGCTGAGGGGAATGGTAGAGAAGGGAGAATGCATGGTATAGGAAAGAGAGGGAATAATTGCTAACAAATGACATGAAGTAGGTGGGAGGAGATAATATTTGCTGTATAAATGGAAGGATTGTCTTTAGATAGGAGCAGGTGGGAAGACAGAGCTTATGAATAAAGATATTTGTAGGTGGATGAATGTGGTTTACTAGATTTTTCTTTCAAATTACTGAAAATTTCCCAGTTAATTAAAAAATAAGATCATCCTCTGAGCATGCAGATCAGCTAAGGAGGTATTGGAGGTTTCAGGGAAAAGAAAAACATACGTAAGAGTCATCTGAGGGAATAAGCAAATAAATAAAGGTTATCGAGTATGATTATCTAACAGGAGTAAAGCCTCATTTGTTTTTCACATTCATCTGAATAAGTGCCTGAACAGGAGATAGAGAGTTGCATCTAACTATCTCTGCAATTTCACTAAATGCAGGAGTGAGATATGGGCAAGGAAAGCCAATTGCTACAGGACAGAGTGATCATGATCATTGAAAATAAGATATAAAATAGGTAAAAAGGAAATCTAGACTTGAGAGATTTAAAGGTTGAAAACATCAGTGGTCCAGGTGAAGTTAAAGAATTGTAGGCGCCTGTGATCCCAACTACTTGGGAGGCTGGCGCAGGAGAATCGCATGAACCCGGGAGGCAGAGGTTTCAGTGATCTGAGATTGCGCCATTGCACTCCAGCCTGGGCGACAGAGCAAGACTCCGTCTCAAGAAAAGAAAAAGAATTGCTATATTCAAGTCACCTGAAGATTAGAGCTAAAAGGACAATAATTTGTCAGAGAATGTACCACATGATAATAATATTATAGTGTGTGTATAAAATTCTTGATAACATCAAGACCTTTGTAATGACCATAAGAGCTAGATACTAACATATAGTGGAAAAGAGTATTATTGGAGAAAACTAATTTTAATAAACTAAAAGAACAACAAGTTGGAAGGATAATCTACATTTACTTTAGAAACTTCAGAATTTAAAAAAAAAGTCACATTGAAGAGAGCCAGAAACTAAAATCTTCTTAGCAGTACTGTATTACTATTTACTATCTCAACAGTTTTCTCTGAAATTTGCTTACAAAAGTGATCATAATTTGTGATTTATTATTATTTTATCCAACAATAGTAATCAGACTAGAATAAAGTAAAAGTGTTAAGAATGGGCATACTGAACACACATCACAAATATTTTGTTGGTTAATGGAAATGCTAAGGAAATTGTGACCAGAAAGAAAAATCTATTAAAGTCAATGTGTGCTGAAAAAAATAGAGAAACATATTTTATTTTTATTTGAAAGTATGATTATTAAGAATATTTTTCTTTGAAGTTTCAAAAACAAACAGTAACATACGTGGTAGCTAGCTGAGCACTTTTGTATCATATCATTTATTGTCCTGCTTTTGTGTAGTTATTGTAGACTTTGCAAATTTTTACTTGATAATGATTTGTCCCCTACCCTTTATTCTAGGCCTGGGGTGGCTAGAGCCTGTCTTGGCATCTCATGGATAAGGTGGAAACCAGCCTTCCAGCCCTAGACAGGACACTATCCCATCACAGGGTACACAAATACACACACACACACAGTTACTCCTACTGGGACCATGTAGGCACACCAGTTACCCTAACGTGTACACCTTTGGGACATAGGACGAAACCATAGTGCCTGGAGAAAGCAGAGGCAGACATGGGGAGAATGTACAAACTCCACACAGACAGTGGCACTCTGGGAATCAACTTTTAATCTCATCAACATTACAATAAACAATGTCAAATAAAATCATATTATTTGAGGATCTACTCTATAGAATTAACCAAATCTTCCTTGGATATTGCACATCAGCTAATCAGGATACTGTGAGGCATAAATTTCACAAACCCAGCTTGCTCAGCATTTGTGCTTTGCGTTTTAGAGATGAAACCATTTGTGGTATGCCAAGTGAATCAAGGGACATAGCAGCAGTGTCTGGAACATGAATTTTACTTTTGGTAAATCTTTTGAACTCTGTATTGCTATTGCAACCTTTTGACCAAAAGCAGCTTCAAAATCATTGTCCTTAATTGAGTATTTATAAAATGTCACATATAAATTCCATTTTATTGTTTTTTAGGCATTATAAACAGCAGGAAATTTTAGCAACACAATTAACATGGGTTGTAATAAAATGTCTTTCCCTGCTGTCCAGTTTCTGCTGCTTTCTCGTCAGCAAGCACAGGGTTGAACTTGTTGCTGAACATTGGAGAAAGAAGGACTCTTTTCAGTCCATTTTATTTCTAATAGGCTTTCCTCAAGATCTAAATTGTTACCATAAACCTTTTAGTGACCTATAAGGACTTTCAAAGATCTGATCCTCCTTACTTCTTTGATATCATCACCTGCGTGGTAATGTCTCTGTCTGCTCTATGGACACTAATTTCTTAAACTTACCATGACATTCCTAGTATTTGTTCTCATATCACCTCTTGAGAAGGCTTCTTTGGCCACGTGATATTTCAAAATCTCTCTCCAGCATTTCGTGGTATCTTTTTATACTTTGTTGTTGTCTATTATTAGCAACTTATAAATTTGACTTATTCCTGTTGCCTGCAATAGAATACATGTTCCATGAGATAAAAAGTGTTTGTATTTTATGATCAGTAATTGCAGATTGTAGATCCATGTCTATCACATCATATGAAATGCTGAATTATTAAAATATTAAAATTCACGGAAGCTAAGTTTTCAGAATCTTATTCTCTTGAGAAATCTCAGAAGCTTCTTAATCCTATCTTTAAAGTTTTAAAAATGAAGTACCCTAAGTCCAGGGAATTGAAGAAATTATCCATGGTCAACAAAAAAGTTGAAGACAGATAAAGTACTAAATATCAATTCCATTCTCCTCGGACGGAACTGATTGTATACCCCTTTCCTTCTTTTATTGGTAAACATTGGTAGGCTTTGGCCATTTAACAAAAATTCATTCTGGGTACAGCTGTTGTTTCAGGTGAGAGTGGGAGCCAAAAAGAATTTTAGAATGCCTGCTGCGGAAGCATAGACAAATGTATTATCTCCCAGTGGATATAAGGCAGCATATAGACTTGACTGCTACTGGTTGCTGTCTGATAACTCAGAGTAATTGCTCTGACACCTCAGATAGTACAGCACAGAGATAAAGATAATGAGTTCCTTGAGATATCAATGAGCCAGTGGATCACCAAATCTTCAATTGTGTCCTATACCTGTGCTTCTACTTGTATTAACTAATTTTTTTATTAAGAAAAAAGAAAGAAATATTTTTCATGTATTCTTGGCATATTTCTGCTCTCCCTCAGATTTTGGAAGTGTTGGAAACAATGGAGATTGCTGGTGGCTAATACATAGTAGAATAAACTGTGGAAGAACATTTATTTCCAACTAAATGTGTGTGTGTGCATGCATGTGTGTGTACATGCATGTGTGTATGTGTTGATTTATTTCATTGACGTAGACTTATTAATTATTGATGTGAGATTCTTACATTACTTAACAGTAATCACATAACTCATAAGACCTTTTTAGATTTGCAGCCAAGGGCAAGAGCAGGGACTGAAATAACAAAACCCAAGGTCTATTAGTCTGCTTTCTCACTGCTAATAAAGGCATACCAAAGACTGGGCAATTTACAAAAGAAAGAAATTTAATGGACTTGCAGTTCCACATGGCTGGGGAGGCTTCACAATCATAGTGGAAGACAAGAAGGAGCAAATCACATCTTACATGGATGGCAGCAGGCAAAAGACTTGTGCAGGGAAACTCCCATTTTTAAAACCCTCCTATCTAGTGAGGTTTATTCACTAACACTAGAACAGCATGGGAAGACCCACCCCCATGATTCAATTACCTCCCACCAGGCCCCTCCCACAACACATAGGAATTCAAGATTGGACATAGCCAAACCATGTCACAAGGCTGTGGAAGCAATACATTTATTAAGTGTTTAACATGATTCATTGTTTTCATTTTAGTGTGTGATTACAGGCTTCATTTTCTGAACTCAGGACCTTGTTTTGTGTGTGTGTGTGTGTGTGTGTGTGTGTGTGTGTGTGAATTATGATTCTTTATTCTGACTGGTGCCTATGGAAGCAATAGGGAAATCTATTTACTAATTAGTTTTGTCTTTTTGCATAGAGAAAGCTTGGACTATATTTCTGGAAGGTACCCACTGTGGGATGCTGCTTGTTCTCTGGTGTTGCCATGCAGCGACTGGGAGGAGCAGAGGGCTGCTGGAGACCCTCTGAGATTCTGCTTGTGCACATGCACTGCCTGCAGGGCATGGCGTTCTCCAGCCCATAAAGCAAGACATCTCAGGCCCTGTAGCTAGCATCCACCACACCCATATCAGCCACTAGCATTTTAAAGATGATTTTACGTGGGCACATAAGGGCCCAGAAAAAAAGTTTTACAAATATTTTAGGAGCCTTAACCTTCATGTCATAGCTAATCAGTGAATGAAGTTACCTTTTAATCAAAGAGCCTCATCGATGTTTTCTTGGTACTAAAAACTTTTATCAATCTGAATCCTAGTGTTGTGCTCTAAACACTAACCTCACCTATTCCTCTGTCGCCAGAGGCTTTAAACTTGTAGGCTTCCAGCAGGGATTCTCCTGATAAGCGTGCATACCAGTGCAGCTGGGCACACTTGGGAACAGCAGGCTGGCCTTCAACACCTGGCTTCAGAGGCAGGGTGTGACTCCAGGTGCTTGCTCAGGTGGTTGGCAAAATCCACCTGTGTCTGGAACAGGACCTGGTTGATGATGCTCTTGGACAGCCACCCCTTGAAGTCGATGCTGAGCAATCACGAAAGTTTGGTCTTGGAGGGACTTCCAGTCACCAGGTGAAGCACCATGCAAGTGGGACCATGCTACCCCTGATGACACCCTTCTGCTCGGGCATGTTCCTGAAGTCTGTGGCCATGTCAGCCTGCACACAGGTGGAGCCTCAACGCTTGGCACAGTGTATGCTCACAAAGTCGCGGGGCCCCACCAGGTTTCCCGCAGCCTTTGCAGGCAGCTCGTGGGTAATGAATGCGTCTTTTCTGATCTTCTGCAGGATCTTAATCTCTTTGATATTGGGGTTCCACTCCCCCATTGCCTCCATGCACTCCACCAGCTCTTCGTAGAGCCTCTCCATGGGTGGCTCCACCACAACTTGCAACCGAAACATCTTGCCCACAGCTGGAGCCACTTTACTCATCACTTTGTCCCCATTGTCCTGCTGGCTGTCCTTCTTCCAGCCCTCCTGGTTGCTGAGGGCTAAGGATGCCCAAGGCCTTCTGCATGGCCTCTTCCCCCTGCTGGAGATAGGTCAGTTCCTGGTCACAGTAGAGAGTCTCTCTCTCTTTCTTTTTTTTTTTTCTTTCTTTTCTTTTTCCAGGTTCAAGAGATTCTCTTGCCTCAGCCTCCCGAGTAGGTGGGATTACAGGCACACGCCACCACGCCTGGCTAATTTTTGTATTTTTAGGTGTTTTACCATGTTGGTCAGTCTGCTCTCGAACTCCTAACCTCGTGATCCGCCCGCCTCGGTCTCCCAACGTGCTGGTATTACAGGCGTGAGCCACTGCGCCCGGCCAGAGAGTCTCTTCCAGCAGCGAACAAAGCAGAGAACTCCACCACCGAATCTGGTTAACCCACGTGCTTGGAGGGGGGCCTCCTAGGGCCCTTCGGATCAGCTCCTGGCCAATGCTCCTCACAGCCTGTTGCCTCAGCCCCTTCATGTTGCGCATGTGTCTGTAGGAGCTCCCGGGGCACAGTTTGAATGTCACTAACAGCATTGTTTCCTGGCAGATGTGGCAGTAGTGGGGCCGCCAACACCGGTGCTGCTGTCTCTTTTCTCAACGGTGACTCTTCGTCCTTCCTGAGCCACTCAAGCTTCGCCTCTGAGTCCCGCAGCTCCCGCCTGGACCCGGTGTTCTGCGTATTAAATGTCCCTGACTGAAGGCTGTGCATCATCGTCAGGAGATATAAACGCCATCACTCACTGGATTCTTCCCAGCAGTGCTCAGCTCCCCGTGCAGCGCCTGCTGCCATCTATCCAGTGCATACTTTCTCCCTCCAGGGATGCTTGCAGTAGGGCCTCCCCTCCGAGGCTGTCCTCTGTGCCCCTCCTCACTCTACTCTTTAATTAGAATCCAGTATTTTGTCCAGGCTCGGTGGCTCAGGTCCTTCTTGTACTCATTGAATATTGAAATCGGTAGGACATCCCTTTTTGCTAATTTATTGTCCTCATTTAGCGCTTCTCTCTGGTCTTTCCTGTCCTTTTGGAGTCACCAAAATTTGATAAGAGAAACTTTGACTTCCATTTCTGATCCCATGTGATCTTCCCAGTAAGTCTAATCCTAGGATGTGATTTGCATATCTGTTACCCTTTCACTCACATACTCCCTACTAAGATAACCTGAAGCATAACTGAGTTGTCCATTCTATGACATAGCAAAATATATTGTTTTATTCCTGTAAAGAAATTTCTCAAGGAGTTAATTATAATGTAAAGCCATTTACTCATTCTGGCAATGTGCAAATTCAGAAATATACAGAAAATGTACAACAACCCAAATTAATCTTAATACACACATTATGTTGTTAAAATCAAGGTAGATAAGAATTTCTATAATCTTCATATGTAAAGCTTAATATCCTTAAGAAGTATTTAGGTAATATTGCAGTTTTAATTTGTGTCTATGTAGTTTGGTCCCCTTTGCTCCATTTTAATTTTTTTCCACTCTTTGTATTACTCCCTTGTTTTCATTTGTTTTGCTAATATTTCCTCTTTATTATTATTTTGATATTTACAGAATAGTTGCAAAATTGCATAGTGAGTTCTTACCATTTACTCATATTTCTCTAAGGTTTACATTATAAGTAGCTATGAAACACTTATCACAACTTAGAAATTCACATTGGTATGATCCCTTAAATCAAATTGCAGCCTTTATTCTGATTTTATCAGTTTTTCCATTAATATCCTTTTTTTCTGTTTCAATATTTAATGTATGATACCATATACTATATACCATATTGCATTTTTTTCTGGTGTTCTCCAGTTGTGAGTTCTCACTCTTTGTTTATTTATTTGTTTTTGTAAGCTTGACACTTTTGAATTATACTGATCAAACATTTTGTTGAATATCCTTCAGTTTTGGTTTTTGCTGTTTTCTCATGATTAACTGGAGTGAATAAAGTTTCAGAAAAAAATACCACAGAAATAAAATGCACTTCTCATCACATCATGCTTAACCCCCTTTAAATCATTACTTTTCTTCTGTTTCACTCTCACAGCTCTGATTTCTGAGCTTTCTCTTATTACAAGAATATAATCGTTTTCCACCTTAAATGGGTTTGTTTTCTATGAAAAAGATCTGTATGTGGAATTAAAATATTCTGCTATTTAGCATCATGATGCTTAATTGATCAGCATGCTTTGAGATGATTTATTTATTTTGTTTATTTGTTTGTTTTTTGAGACAGAGTCTTGTTCTGTCGCCCAGGATGGAGTGCAGTGGCGTGATCTTGGCTCACTGCAACCTCCGCCTCCTGGGTTCAATAAATTCTCCTGTCTCAGCCTCCTAAGTAGATGGGATTACAGGCACTCGCCACCACGTCCAGCTAATTTTTGTATTTTTAGTAGAGACGGGGTTTCACCATGTTGGTCACGCTGGTCTCGAACCCCTGACCTAGTGATCCACCCACCTCGGCCTCCCAACGTGTCGGGATTACAGGAGTGAGCCACCTCACCCGGTCTGAGATGATGTATAATAAACCAGTGATTTCTTACTGTATTTCTGAAGGATGCATGCTAATCACTGATATAATGTATCTAAGATCTAGTTTCTTTGTTCCCCCATGACAGAAAACTGCAGATTTTGTATAAAAATCTCAAAAAGAGAATCAAGCTTAATTATGAAGCCAAATGATTGACACAAATTGGTAAATTCCCTTGACAGCCTAGACAATTCTTAGTTAATATAAAAGTTTTATAATAAAAACAGACTTAATGCCACATATTTTAATAATTACTTTTCAAAAATGTAGTGCTAAATAAGAAATTCTATTATCAAGGGGATAAATTACAAAAGGGCTATGATTCTAGTTTTAAAAGCTTCCTTTAAAAGTTATTTTTAATATTATGAAATATTGAAGGTGGTTGAAATTTAAGAACATTTCTCATTAAGTTAAATTGGATATAATGGGGGACCACTTATTCATTTATTACTTACACCTTTTTTCCTCTCATTTTTTTTAAGCTCTTAAACTTTTTTTTGTTTTCTGAGTTATAGGAAGGGCATTCTGAAAAGTATTAGGATTAATAAAGATGGCTGACTAGAAACAACTGGGATACACCTCTTCCACAAAGAGGAACAAAAATACTGAGTAAATCTTCACACATCCAACAGATCTTTTGAGAGAAAACTCTGAAATTTAATAGAGGCAACAGAAGATGCTTTGATTGAAGAAGGAGGGAGGGGACTTCCTGCTCAACATCACTGGGTGCCAAGACTGACCCACAGACCTAAATCAAACTCAAGGAAGGGATAAGTAAAGGAACCCCATGGCACCACATTCCTACTCTGGGCCACTGAGATCCTAGCTAAAGGAGTTCCCACAACCCCCACAAACCTTTGGACTGTCTGGGAGCTACTGAAGAACATGCAGAGGCACTACCTAAACTCACAGGGATCCCAAAAGATTTCAGTGTGTTGGGCAACTACAGTAAAATGTGAGTCAGCGCCCACTTCTCAAGTTTCTGTATCTTGCCCTAAACAACTATAGCTCATGTTGTCTGCTGGACCAGGAGAGAGAGGGGCCTGTGCATACTCTGGTGCCCAAGACAGGCCACAGCACCATTGTTCTGGGACTGAAGTGCATCTGAACCACAAACTCCCATGGCTGCTAGTATTTCCAATTACTGCCTACCTGGATTTTCTTGCAGGGGCAGCTCACAGTATAGGCTTCATTGCCCCACCTGAGTGGTTTGCTGGGCAGCCTAGAAGCAGTTCACTTCCCCACTACAGATAGTGCTTGACTCCTGAAGGCCAAAGAAGAAGTCCAGTGGCCTAGTCCCACTTCCCCAGTAGTCAGGCACACTACCTAGGGGTATAGAGATGAGAATTGTGGTCTGATCTCATGCTGGAGAGGGGACCCCTGTGTTAGAACACAGAGAAGAACATGACACATGCTTACATGATGGCGCGAGAGCTGTGCGCTCCTTGTTTCATGAAACCAGACTGCCAAGAGTGAGGCCTGATAGTCTCAGTTTCTTCTACAGGGAGTCTCGCCATCTGTAACACCTCGGACAGCTTAGTGATCTAGTTGTGAATGCTTGAGATGAGCTTAACTGCTCAGATCTGTTGTTCAGGCTGGACATTGGAGGGAGGTCCCAGGGGATCAGGGGAGTAGTAAATGGAGAGCCCTCATGGCCTTTGGCTAGGCTGAAAGCCCCAGACTACCCCCTCTTTCCCTGATTAGGCACTGTGGTAAGAGGATATGCCTCCCCCATTACCTAGAGGGTTGCCCAAGTTATCTGAGAGCTGCCTCTACAACCTCACCAAGGTCAGGACTTGCACCCAACCCAATCCCATCTATTCCTGCCATCTTGGTGGGAGAACACTGTGCAATAATATTGAACCCCATTCCCACCCATTGCCAGCGACACTCTGGTACTTCCCCTCATCAACTAAAGCCACATAAAATTCCACTGCCATCACCACATACACTTGTCACTTACAAGTGCCAAATACTAATCAGGAGGTCAAACTGCATGGCCCATTACAACTTCTGCTGACATCAGTGTACAATGCTTAGGTGGCTCTTACCCACAAGCACCACCCACTAGCGTATGGTGTGGAATGTACAACCCAATATAATTATTGCTGATGAAAGTATACAGTACTGGGGAACAAAATAAGACTTTCAAGCCTCCACCTCCCAATATCTGTTGAAGTCAGTGAGCCTCACCTCACAAAGAGCTTATTGTAGACTGCTACCACAATATACAAAAACAGACAAAGAAACAAAAGACTAACATTTGAGAAATACATTGAATTAAGGCTACCTGTTACCACAAAATTTTTATACAGAGAGTTGACCCTATAAAAACATATGGGAGCAAAGCCAAAGGACCATGTCCAACATACACAATAGTCACACCCTCAAATGAGGAAAAAGAGCCCACCCAAACAAAAGAAAATTGAAAAATAACAGGTAATTGCTTCTACAGATAAAAAACAGTCAGCACAAGAACTCAGGTACTACGATGAAACAATGTAATAACACATCCAAAGGTCACACTAGCTTTCTAGAAAGGGATTTTAACCAGAATGAAAATTTGAAATGATAAAAGATTTAAGATACATATAGTAAGGAAGTTTAATGAGATCCAATAGAAAGTTGAAAGCCAACAAAAAGAAACCAGAAAAACAATTTAGGAGATGAAAGAAGAGATAGATATATTTTTTAGAAAAACAAACAAAACCTCTGGAAATAAAAAAAAAATCACTGAAGAAATTTCAAAATGCTGCTGAAAGCTTTAACAATAAACTAGACCAGGCAGAATAAAGACTATCAGAGGCTGAAAACCAGTCTTTTGAATTAATTAAGTCAAATAAAAACAAAGAAAAAAAGAACTTTAAAAAACGAGCAGAGCTTTCAAATATATGGGATTAAGGAAAACAACCAAACCTACAACTTGTAGGCATTCCTAAGGGAAAAAAGAAAAAGTAACAAGTGTGGAACATATATTTGAGGAAATATATTTTTTTTAATTTCTCAAGCTTGCTAGAGACATATACGCCCAGATACACGAAATTTAGAGAGCACCTAGAAGATACTATGTAAGGTAAACATCACTAAGGAATATAGTCATTAGACTATTTAAGGTCAATGTGGAACTCTATGTCTTAAAGGCAGCTAGAGAGAAGTGTCAAATCACCTATAAATAATATTCCATTAGACTAACAACTGACTTCTCAGCTGAAACTTTCCAAGCCAGAAGAGATTGGGACCTTTTTTTACCTTTCTTTAAAAAAATGCCAGCCAAAATAATTTTATATTCTGCCCAACTAAGTTTCATAAATGAAGGAGAAATTAAATATTTCCTAGACAAGCAAACACTGAGGATATTTGTCACCGCTAGACTAGTAGTACACAAATTGCTCAAAAGAGATCTAAACATGGATATGAAAGTAGAATACTCACCATCATAACATCACACATAAGAAGAAAACTTACAAATCCTGTAAAGCAATTACACAATTGAGACTCCAAGGAACCTAGCTAGCAAACTATGACAGGAACAAAAGCTTATATATAAATACTAACTTTGAACATAAATGGCATAAATGTTCCATTAAAAGGTATAGACTGGCAAATTAAATTGGAAAAAAAAAAACTCAACCATCTGCTGCCTCTCTAGTGACTAAAGACATCTGCAGACTCGAAGTAAAGAGATGGTAAACAATATATCACACAAATGAAAAGCAAAAGCGAGCAAGAGCAGCCGTTCTTATATCAGATAAAATATTAAACCACCAACAGTAAAAAAAGACAAAGAAGGGCATGATATCATTAAAAAGGGGTTCAATAAAACCAGAAACTTTAACTATCCTAGATATAAATGAACCCAACACAATAGGATCCAAGTTCGTAAAACAAGTACCTTCTGACATAAGAAAAGAGACTGATGGCAATACAATAATAGAGGGGTTGTCAACATCTCATTGACAACACTAAAAACATCATTGAGGCAGAAAGTCAACATAGAAACCCTGGACTTAAACTGAACTCTAGACCAAATGGAACTATTAGACACTTACAGAACATTCTACCCAACAGTCACAATATTCCTGTTGAGCATAGGTGTAAAAATCCTCAAGAAAGTACTAGGAAACTGAATTCAACAGCACTTTAAAAAGGCAAATCACTGAAGTGGACTTTATTCCAGAGATTCAAGGATGATTCAACATTTGCAAATTAATAAACATGATTCACCACATAGACAATTAAAAACAAAAAAATTATATGATCACCTCAATATATGCAGGAAAAGCTTTTCATAAAATCCAACATCCCTTATTGATAAAAGCCCTCAACAAACTAGTCATTGAAGAAGCATACCTCAAAATATTAAGAGTCATACATGACAAACACACAGTGAGCATCACACCACTTGGGAAAAAGTCGAAAGCATTACACATAAGAACTGGAACAGGACAAAGAGAAATTGCACACTTTATACAGCAAATAACAATATGAACAGCAGTATACTTGTTAACCATTTTAAATTTTTCAAAGAAAGGTTACTTTTTTGCTTGTTTTGTTGCAATGGTTGTTGTTAATATTTATATTATAGGTTTTTTTTTTTTACTTTTTTCATTTTTTGTTATTTATTGTACTCTAAGTTTTGGTGTCATTATCAAACACAAATTAGTAGTTATCAGCATGGTCAATGAAAACCCATAATGGCTGGGCGTGGTGGCTCAAGCCTGTAATCCCAGCACTTTGGGAGGCCGAGGCGGGTGGATCACAAGGTCAGGAAATCGAGACTATCCTGGCTAACATGGTGAAACCCTGTCTCTACTAAAAATACAAAAAACTAGCCGGGTGTGGCGGCGGGCGCCTGTAGTCACAGCTACTTGGGAAGCTGAGGCGGGAGAATGGCGTGAACTTGGGAGGCAGAGCTTGCAGTGAGCCGAGATCGCGCCACTGCACTACAGCCTGGGAGACACAGCAAGACTCAGTCTCAAAAAAAAAAAGAAAAAAAAAAGAAAAGCCATAATTTACATTAATGGGAATATCTTAGTATTGCATTGGTTGCCAAATGTTCCTAAATCATTACACTTTAATACAACACTTTTCTTCATTTCCTCAGTGGAATACAAACTAATAGTAGGATAGTGAAAAGTAGTACTAATTAATCCAAGATCTTATGTCAGGCAACATGAAAATGAAAATATGAGTGGCTTATTTGAATAAATATTAAAAATAAGACTACACATGATTTTAGCAAGCATATAATTATTTAGGCAGTCTATTCAGGAAGTCTTTCACAGTTCATTGAACAGTTAAAGTGAAAACAAAACAAAACTTTGGGAAATATATCTGTCTGTTTCTGCACAGGGTCACTTTATTCCAGGTATATACTTAATAAAAGCAAATATATATATGTGTATAAATGTATATAAATATATATAAATATATATATATATTTATCCCACATCAAATAGTGTACTCTAAATACCATAAAAATATAATAGACCAACTTAATTTTAAAGAAATTTGTTCTCTTTCTTTTGAAAATAAAATCATAAGTAACTATCACTCAAATAATAATACTTTTATCAACATGAATATTATTAGCAGTTTTGCTTCAGTCCATAGGATCAATTTATTTGACTCTTTTCTACATTTACTAAATTTACATTTACAACGTTTACTAATTTTACTAAATTTATCTTGGGATCCTTAGAAGACTCAATAATGAAAGTAAACACAATTATCTAAAAACTATTCAATGCTCTTAAATGCTTATTGTATTTCTCCATCTCTCTGTATAAAATTTCTTGATTAATTGCTGAAATTGTGTTTTGCTTTCTCTTAGAGATAGAACATAACCATTGTTAGAAAGAAATTCTTATATTGCTTAGTTTTATATCTTAGCCGAACATAGAATTCTATTTTATCAAATATTTAATACTATATAATAGGGTTTATAATTGATTGATACTATAACAGAAATAAATGCTGGCATACTAATAAAAAATTAGCAGAACAGTAAACCAGTAGAACTCAATAAAACTAAATGATGCCACATTAGTGAAATTACAGTGGCAAGTTCCTTTCTGTAACCAAGTACTTGTAATACAGAATATATAAAATCTAAGTGTTAGGTACTTGACTTTGCCATTGTTATTTTTGTCTGAGCATGAGAAACAAGAGATACCTTTGGCAAATGTAATCACTATGTCCCTTGGTTGTTTCAGTTCTATTTACTTATTGGTGTCTGGGAAAACAGTAATTTTTGTGTGTATAATCTTTAAGTCTTCAAATAATTTAGCACAGTAAACTATAATGTGTATGATTTAGATTAAACTAAATGAGGACACTCTTTTGCAGTCATATATTGGAAAAGATTAAATGCCTTTTTTTAGTCATCACTTGGATACTTCTTAAACTAGAAAACCTGGGCTCATTATAGTTGAAGATAATCATTCTCTGTTTGATATGGAAAATAAAAGTTTTCTCCATAAATATATAGGATATAGAAAAACTCTTAGGAGCATTTTAAAAACAGAAGAATCTTAAACATTTTAGGAGATTTAGAACATGAAAAAAAGTCCTTAAAATCCTTCCTTCCTGTATTTGTTTCTGCAATGTATTATTTCTCAAGTGCTGCCCTTGCTAATTCTACTACACTGCTTATAGCACATGTCGTTTTCAGACAAATGACTCTTTCTTTTGGCCAATATTACAGTGAATAATATTCACAACTATTTTTCGTTTTTAAGTGTCTTACTATTATAAATCAATCTTCTCAGCAATCAGGAGAGTATAATTAATATTATCTCCATTTTACAGACAGGAAAACTATAGGGAAAAAAAAAAAAAAAGACTGAGCGCTGATGCCAAGGCACAAGGTACAGAAATACATTAGAAAGGCAGAGTTTTTCCAGGATATTTAAAGAATATTCAACTTCCTAACACCTCGGAATGTTCCGAGTGGCAAGGAACTGGTTCTGGCAAGGTCATATAGGCATTTCTGATGTATCTGTACAAGAATATGTATCATATATTAATATATAGCAAACATAGACTACATATTCTTATATGTACCTTCATGTATGCCTCCAGAAAATATTCCGTAATTGGGCTCTGAATATTTATTCAATCTATGTTTGGGCACACAAATATTTTATGACAAATTAATGCATACCAGTACACATTGTGTGCTACATGATGTGCATATTTTCTGTTTTTCATATTTTTCTATGTAGTTATGTATCTTCTTTTACACTCCTTGACTTTTTAGGGAAAAAGCTTTCTTCCATTATATTATTCTACTGCAGTCTACGTAGGAGAATAGACCTTAACAGTGGGCACTCATAATAGATAAAGGTTGGAGATGGCCACTGCAATCTAATAACTTGGTATTGAATGGAATGAAAAGCAAGGTGTCAATGCAGGTTAAAGAATCTTTGCATATATCATATAGCTTTGCTGTTCCTTGTGTTCCTCATGTATGAATCCAAAGGAAAAGAATAGAGCTCTGGTGACCCAGTGTGTGAGACAATAAATGTGAAATGTGGAATGAGGAATGAGGAATGAGGAATGTGGCATAAAAAACATGAAACATTTGGTGTGTCTGCTAGCTCAACACAAATACTACCTGATCAGAAAGACATTCATCTTTCTCATTCTATTCAATTCTAAAACTCCTTAAAGTATTGCCTAGTAAAACAAGTTAGGATGTTGGTCCAAAAACATCTCCCTTATACTTTATTCTCCCCAGAGATACATTCTGTTTCAAGTGAAGAAATTTGTATATGAACTCTTTTGAAGATGGTGCTTTTATTTCTCTTTTACACTAATTTATCTCCAATTAACAGATATTCTAAGGGTTCCATCCAATTATAAAAGTGAAGAACATCCTGAAATTCTCTAGAGCAAGAGACAGACATCGACTAACCAAGGGTTAAATCTAGCCCACAGAATATATTTGTATGAACCAAGAACAAATTTTTGTGTATATTTTAGGGTGTAATAACAAAAAATATGTGACAGAGACTATATATTGCTTCCAAAGCTATTATGTCTTTGAGAATGAAGCCTATCTGGCCCCTTATAAAAAAGTTTGTCAGCCTGCCAATTAAATCATCTCATCAAGTACAGTGTACCTCAAAATCATATTCTATGATGTGACTTTCATGGAGACCCTAATTCTGCCTGCCAAGTTTCCTGCAGTAGACTTAATATTCACTGGGCTGTGGGTTTGGGGATATGAGCCAGCCATTACCCAAGAACATAGATTCATGTAATGTTGAAACCATTAATGACATCTTGCTTAAACTCTATCTTTTCTATTAAACAGCTGAAACTGGATGAGGTGAAGTGGCTTGCCCCGAATCACGTAATAGCTTTCAGCAAAGTCAGATCATGCTGGTTCTCTTGATGCTTAGTTCAGCAATATTTTGTGCTTTGGGCCACTAGGATGTAAGCAACCAAGGACAGAGACTAAAATTGTCCTTTTCACGATAAACAGATCTCAAAAAATTGCCATTTCCCCATAAGTACTATATAAATATTTGTTAAATTAATGAATGAGAGAATGAAATACTTTGATACTCAAGGAAACAGGCAGCAAGCCACAGATGGAAGTAAAGCAATATGCCAATGTTTTACTGGGTTCCATAGGACCAAATGTGGTGATAATTCTTGCCATTCTTATTCACAGGGACATCTATAGTTAAGCTGAAGGTATTAGGCAGAAATCTCAATAAGATAGTTTGTATATTTCTGGATATGAGATGAGATGAGATGAGATGAGAATCTAATGTAGCACATGCCAATCCATATAGTTATTTAATCCTTTTTACACTTTAGTCTAATTCAGAGGTTTGCAAATTGGCCCACAAGCCAAATGGAGCCCATACCCTTTTTTAAGAAATAAATTATTATTGAGACTCAATTATGTAGATTCAATTACTTATTGTCTACAGCTACTTTAGCATTGCAGTGGCAGATTGTACACTTATAACAGATATTATAATAAATTACCTGAAAAGCATAAAATATTTGTTACCTGGCCTTTACACACAAAAAAAAAATCAATAAGAGTAAATCAAAAACCAATCGACCTGGTTAACTGCAAGTGGTAGAGAATGGGGTGAAAGAGATATGAAGGAAATGAGGGCCTTGTGCAGTGGCTCACGTCTGTAATCCTAGCACTCTGGGTGGCCGAGACAGGCTAATCACCTGAGGTCAGCAGTTTGAGGATAGCCTGGCCAATATTGTGAAGCTCCATCTCTACTAAAAGTACAAAAATTAGCCGGGTGAGCACCTGTCATCCCAGTTACTCAGAAGGCGGAGGCAGGAGAAATGCTTAAACCCAGGAGGCAGAGGTTGCAGTGAGCCGAGATCATGCCACTGCACTCCAGCGCGTCTCAAAAAAAAAAAAAAAAAAAAGGAAATGACACTTCTTTGAGAATATCATATCATTTTGTATATTGTTCTTCATATTAAAAAATAGTTAATTTAAAATAATTACAGGGGAGACCAAAAAATGTAAAAATAAAAATAAGTTGAAACGAAAGGGGCCTAACTTTTACCAATGAACACTAAGACCCCACTGATGAAAGAAGAAAAGAGAGAAAGAAACAAAAAGTAAAATCCAAATACAAAGGCAACCATATTCCTTTAATTTGGGGCAGTGTGAAATACCTGACAACTGGAAATAAGCCCTGAATTCTTTTTCAGTAGTTTTGTGTATATTTTTATAGATTAAGTTATATTGTAATTATTTTGTATATATTACAAGATTGAGAAAATAAGTAAATGTGCTAATCTTGTTGGGAGTCAGGGCTCTCAGTTTGGAAAAACAGAGTTACAGATATGGATAAGAAAAGGACGAGAAAAACCCGGATTAGAATTGGAGTGTTTGATATTAACTTGAGATTTCTAAAGTATGTATTTGTGATAGTATATATATCTATACACACTCATAGTCAACAGTCATTATTCACAGAAGGTATGTTACATAAAGTTGTCATACTCAATTTCCAATTTCCTAGATGGAAAGCATGGTTAGGTTTCTCCAAGTCTGTAGTCTCAATAGTTCTATCAATAGATCAATACATAAACTAGTTTTATATGTGTTTCTATTTAAATATACATTATTAGCCATATAATGTTGATTGATTAACATTTAACTTGTGGTCAACAGCACTCTAAGCTTATTCTGCATAGACAAACAGTAGACATTGCTTCAGCACTACCCTTGTGGGCTGTTTCAAACAGTGAAATGAAACAGTGAAATCAACAACAAAAGGCACACACAAAAAAAATAAAAATAAAAAGTGACACTACATAGACCCTCAGACACTTGTTTACAGTATGAGCTCTGAAACAAGAAGGCAGGGTCAAACCTTGTTTGACTTCACTTGGGAACCTGTGTGTCAGTAACTCAAAATGCTTGTCTCTCTGCTGCTCTGTGAATTTCTGCAAATAACGGCAATATTACTGTGAGTATTGACTTTGGGGTTACAGATACATTTTGGTGAGTAGACAAACACGCAAACATGAAATCCATAAATAATGAGAATTGACTGTTTACGTGCATGTGTATGCATGTCTCTATATGTATGTGTTTGTATATATGTATGTATGCATATGTATAGATGACTAGACATACATATATTTTTGAGCTGTGTGGACTAAAAAGGCCTAGAAGAAAGAACTCTCTAATAGTAAACTAATACCCAATTTTTATTTTTATTTTTATTTATTTTTGGGGGGGGGACAGAGTCTCGCTCTGCCGCCCAGGCTGGAGTGCGGTGGCGTGATCTCGGCTCACTGCAAGCTCCGCCTCCCGGCTTCACACCATTCTCCTGCCTCAGCCTCCCGAGTAGCTGGGACTACAGGCGCCTGCCACTGCGCCCAGCTAATTTTTTGTGTTTTTAGTAGAGATGGGGTTTCACCGTGTTAGCCAGGATGGTCTCCATCTTGTCATCTCATGATCCGCCCGCCTCGGCTTCCCAAAGTGTTGGGATTACAGGCATGAGCCACTGCGCCCAGCCACAAATTTGTGTTTCTAATAACCATTCCTCATTAAATACACCAAAGCTCCTGTGAGAAATGACTGAGTTCAGGGTGAGACATAAAGGTAAGCCTGGAACAGTTCGTTATGCCAAGATATAAAGACGTAATCAATAAAATAATACAGCATATCACAAGCACAGCTGTATTATTTTACAGGGCCAGCTAGAGCAACTTACTCTGGCCCCTTCTGGGACAATCTGAGCATTAAAACAATGTTTTTTATCAAGGTAGTTACCGAAAATGTTTGCAGAAATGAAAATATAACTCTTCTCACTACATGTTTATTTTAGCGAGTTTAGCTTTTTAACAAAAACTATGAAAATTTTATTTATTTGAATATGTAGTAAGTTTATTATCGATACTTTAAAATAAATTAATAAATATATATGTATTATCAATTTCTAAACAATTATACTTCTGGAAAAAATTGATATACCTTATTCACATAAACAAAAATTCTTTGAAGTCCATAGTGTTTTTCAAAGTGGAAAAATCCTACATTAAAAAAAAAAAATAAGAGCTGCTAGTTTTGGTCATAGAAAACAATTGGTAAATGCTATTGGTATTATTATTATAGTTGCAAGATATGAAGGGCTTTACCAATTATTTCTCAGAGTGAAAATATAAGTTGTTCTTTCAGAGAACAGTTTATTCTTCATCTCAGCTGTTCTTAAAAGATGAGCAAGTAGAAAAAAGATATGAAGAATTTTCTCGAAGGAAGAGCAAAAAAGGATATATGTTTGATATATTTGAAATAATTTGGCATTTATCTAATAATCTTAAGTACTAGAGCTTTTTGCTGCCTAGGTGGGATCTTTTTTTTTTTTTCTTTTACTTTAATAGGGACTATAAGAAGTGAGGTATGTATTCCTTTTAATAGTAATTTTAATAAGAAAAATTACTTATTTAAAAATAGGAGATCCTAATATAAAAGAAAAATATGAAGCCTGAATTTCCACTTAGAAAGTTCCAATGCACGTTAGCTTCTTGAGTTGGGAAATAATCCAGTAAAGAAATGTATTCTACTTTGTTTACTTAGCATTAATCACTCATTTAACCCATAAAGGAGTATTTTGACACCAACTTCTTTTAATGTTTTGGGAATACAAATGCATGATATTATAGCATGTATGCTCTTATTGTATAGTAAGTGGGAAGTAATTTTTTAAAATTTTAGCCATGGAATAATATGATTCATTTTGCATTTGTAAGTATCTGTCTACTACCAATAAATGCACTGGATTTGAAACATCATATCTAGAGGTGGTGTCTCGTAAGCTAAAACAATGAGAGTTTAGATAGAGAAAGAAACAGCATGATAAAGATGATGGAACATATCTAAGGATTTTTAAGGCAGTAGATATGTTGAGCTCCTGACACCAACTGGATGGAAGGATGTGAATGAAAGGGAGATAAGATTGATCAGATTTATATTGGGAAGAAGACAAATTGTATAATTCACCAAAATAGGGGAGCCAAAGTAGAGTGAGGAAAAAAAGCTGTTTAGACATATTCATTTGAGATATGAGTAAACAAAAAAGTTGGAAGTTTAAAGTTCTCTTTGAAACTAAGCTCAGAAACATCAAATTGAGGAAAAAAAAGTAACTCGTAGAAAATGCATACAGTATGAAAACATATATGTAAATGTTTACTAAAGAATATTAATATACATTCTTTAAAGATACTTGTGGAGTAGAGTGGAGAATAGGAAAGGCAATAAATAATCAAATAGTGGTTGTGATTGGTGGGAAGAAAGACATGATTGGAAAGAATACAGGAAGGTTCAAAGACATTTATAACATTTTACATTTTAGGTTGATAGAGACTTGGTGCTTAACACATATATACAAACATGCATGCACATACGCATCCATATATATGAGCATATATTTATTTTTTGTAACTCTGAAAAAAACAAAATCAGAAACTAAAAATTAAGTGGGAACTCTAGAATAAGGCTGCTTCTGTGGGATCTTCCTGCTATATTTAGCAGATTTGCAACCTTGAGAAATGCACATAATCACTCTAGGCATTGGGTTTCTTACTTTTAACATGGAGAAAACAGTAGAAAATACTTAATTGGCTTGCAGTGGGTGTTTGTAGAGTCACTGTGTGTCAGATGCTGAGATCAGCATCCAGCATATTAAGTAAAGCGAACTCTTTGTTTAATGAAAAAAGAAGTCCAATGGGAAGTAAGATGTTTGATGATGAATGTGGTTTACTTACTTGGGGAAAAGAGAGCTCAGACTCTAAGTAAAGGGATACGAAATGTATTAAAATTGCCTTCCCACACCAAATATATATTCAGTGATTAAGATGACCACCAAATGTGAAATGATCGATCAAATAGTCTATTGTCAATAAACTAAAATCTTTTTAACAGTGTTCAGCCCTTGATTGAGATTCAGGGATCTTTGGTGCCATATTCTGTATAGAAAAAAAAAAAATTCATATGTATCATAGGAAAATGTTCTGAATCTAAATCAGTGATCCAAAAAAACTTCATGTACTCAAATTACTTTCATCTAAGTATTTGCTTAGGTATATCGCCACTCTACATTATTTTTAGTATAGCATCTATCATATTCTAACACAATTATGATAGATGCTATACTAAACATAATATAAAGTGGTAATATAGAGAAGGATGACTATCTGGTTCCTGTGAGTCTTAAGAGGACTCCACAATGGAAATCATACTAGCATTGAGATCTGCAGTTCTTCCATAAAACACTATTTAAGAAAAAACACTCAAGAGAAAATAAATGAGATCTGCAAATTTTACTTAAAGAAATTTGATTAGTTTGTTAGGGTTGGAGTATAATGTACAGGTCAGGTGTTGGAAGAAGTCTGTAATGTAGATTGGGGTCTGGTTATGATGTGCCATCCACTAACTACTATCAATTCTCCATCTAGATTTCTTTAAATCTCTTTTACCTTGGAAAGAAGGTGCTAAACCAATTGGTTTATGATTCACTCACTCTGGGACATCCTGAGGTAAGGAACAAAAGCAGGTGACCTAATCTACTTTCATGTCAACTAGCCTTCCAGGTAAATAAGCTAAAGATATTTCTTAGGATGAAGAGAGCCTATCTAATGAATGACCTCAGATAAAATGCCATTCATGGTAAATTAACCCATAGTCAATACAGCATAGCTTCCTGATGGATATCACATAAGCTACTCGCCTTTCTGGGGTATCACATTAGATTTTTTTTTCATTTAAATATATATTTTATTATGCAAGGTAATTCCATAAACCTCACTTAAATACCTATTATTCTAGACCAGAGGCGCATGCCTTATAGGTATCAAAGGGAGCTGTTTAGAATATCCCAGACTTCTCTCTTCTTGGTTGAGGCCTCTTGATGTTCTATATCATTAACATAACTACTAAAGCTTTAAACTGGGTAAGATCTCTCATTAGTGTGCATCTAATTGACAACTGATCCTGTGTGTTGTTCACAGTGATTCTCAGCACCCACCCCACAAGTTCAGCACCCCTGCTTACAGGGAAGACAAACACTGTGGTATACTTTATGCTACAGAGTTCCATGTGATCAGGCTGTGATGATGGTTTTTGATTGAAATTGCATCCTCGGCTGGGCGCAGTGGCTCATGCCTGTAATCCCAGCACTTTGGGAGGCCGAGGCGGGTGGATCATGAGGTGAAGAGATCGAGACCATCCTGGCCAACATGGTGAAACCCCGTCTCTACTAAAAACACAAAAATTAGCTGGGCATGGTGGCACACCTGTAGTCTCATCTACTCGGGAGGCTGAGGCAGGAGAATTGCTTAAACCCGGGAGGTGGAGGTTGCAGTTAGCCGACATCACACCACTGCACTCCAGTCTGGCAACAAAGCCAGACTCCATCTCAAAAAAAAGAAATTGCATCTTCACTTGACTTCTCTTTCTCTGCTTTGCTTCCTCCATTCCCCCATCAATTTCTTTTGATACTACTTTCTCACCAAGTTACTTGCACATGAATCTTTGTCTCAGCATCTGTTTCGCAAATACTTGACTGTATACAGTGAAATACTTGGACTTTAATATAACTTTAATATGTACAAATGTTGAAACCACTGAAGGGTGTGGAATAGAAAAATAATGACTGAGAAAAAGGAGCAGAACTGAGCTGCGATACTCTTCATCAAAGAAAAAAATTCCTCCTTCCATCTTATTACTCATTTGTTTTCTGTTTTTTAAGTTCTTCGCTTCACTCATTGCAATTTTTCTGAAGTTCAATGCTATAAATACTGAATTTGAAGGACAATTTAGTTCTCATAAAAAGCAGCACTTTAAGTCTGTTGGAGCTAAAAGTAAGCTATGTTATAAGCATTAAACATTTTTTCTAGGTAGCATTGTGCAAATGCCAATATATAAATGAAATTTTAAATATTTTAAGGAACCAATTGGAAAAGCAATCTTGCTTAGGAAAGTGTGAAGAGTATAGAACCAATAAAGTGCAACAAGGATTGTTAAGACATTAGTTCATTGCTCTGAACACTAAAGAGACATTTCAGACTGAATCCATTCAGAATAACTTCCCAATTCAAATTGACCCAATATCTCTTCATTATTTCTGATTAAATGACAACAGTAGACATAAAGAAGGAAATAAATAAGAGGAATACGCATGAACAAAAAAGTTTCAGAATTAATTCTGTATTAAGAAATTTTAAAATCTGAAGTTTATTTATAACAAGTAAAATTAGACTATAAAATTCATTTCAATCCAAGTTATAAAAACTGATTAACTCCTCCCTATAAAGTAGATCAATAATAGCACTTTAAATATTAGATAATAAATGTTTCACTAGAGTCTTCTGGGAAAAAATAAATTTTTATATAATAACAATTGTTTAATGTCATAAGTTAATAAAATTAACTCTTGTATTTCTATGATTAGAACTGACAAAAGGATATTTAGTTACATTTCTGTAAAGACTGTGAATTTTAAAGCACAAAAAAGTGTCCGTCTGAAATAATAAAGAGGGAATTAAGTAAAATCCTTTGAATAAAATAAGATTTTCTTATCTAAGCAAAAGCAATGAGGCTTATTGTTTAAGGGCATGAAAGCTAAATTCATTCTGCTCAGGTTTAAATCTCACCTCTGATATTTATTAGAAGTATAATTTGGGGCAAGACACTTTAATATCCTTTCATTTTCCCATTCTCTAAATTAAAGATAATAATAGTACTTATAACACAGTGTTGTTGGGAATAATATGTATAAAGCATTTAGAATATTGTGAGTATTATATGTAAAGCACTTAAAATGAGGCTAGCACCATATAAATGCTATATTTTGTTATTATTAATGTTTATGCCGTAATAATAATCGAGGAATAAAACAAGTGCAAAACAGTACTTGTAGAACGTTACATTAAAAAATGTTTAAATAACACATAGGCAAAATAAGCGAATACTTAATTTAAGAAACTAAAAGTGTCAGACCTTAAATGCTGGCTTCCCATTAAGCAAATAAATGCACTTGTAAATATCTGAATTTTCTTCCTTGGATCTGTTTTCTTTTTTACCACTGGCATTTCTAAATGCTTATGCAGAAATATTGCTTCCAATTTTTCATGGGATAATATGTCCACTTAGCAAATGAATTCATTAATATGTATGAGAAGTACAAAAATTAAAGCATTTAATGTCTATTAATGCAATAATTAAACAGAAATAATTGAACTTCTATTATGTATCAGACATTAGAATGTTCAGAAGTATTAGGAAAATGAATATAATAAACTCCCTTCTATAAGGCAAGCTCACAGTCTATTAGAGGAAAGAGATAGTTCATAGTTTCTATATATTCTGTGAAGTTTATGATAGTGATTTCTGCAAATTGCAAGAAAACGCAGAGTTGAGGCTCTCTACCTGGCCTGTGAAACCAAGTAGGGCTTTCCAGACTGAAAATTATTACACTTAATTTGAATTAACGTATTCACATTAAGTGTTATTTTCTACTATAGTATTTGATTATACAATATTTAAGATCCTCATAAACTACACTCATCATGCGTGTTGTAGGTGTCCTTATTTAGGAGCAGCAAGATAAGTTCAGTTCAAATATAAAATACCTGATGGCAAATTGGCCTTGATTTAACACTAGGATTCATTCTACCTTACTTACTAAAATTAAAAGTTAAATACTCTGCCCATGTTATGAAACATAAACTTGTAAAAGGTACCTAACTTCTCTGAGTTTTCACATTTCTGAGATAAGAGAAGTTACATATATTTAACTCCTAAGACTGTAGCACAAGCTACAATACTTGACACATGGTAGAGATTCAGTACACAGTGGCTAGTATCTTTATTGTCGTATTTTTATTATTGTTGAGTGGATTAAATTTAAGTTGGTAGCAAAGTCCATGAAAAACATAACTTTCTTTCTTTATTATTATATTATCTTTTAGAATTAAGGTCAAACCAGCACAGATAAATGCCCATAGAAATGATCAATAAATCTGAATTGTTTGTGTTTGGTCAAAAATTTTTAAAATGTGATTCTTATCATTAGCATTTGAGTGTGCAAATGAATTCTCTGGAAAATATTAAGAATGTTATGTAAAATATTCTCAAACAAATAAATGTACATACATACAATCTTTAGAAAAAGTTAAGAAACCTTACACTAAAGCATAAGGTTTATACTAAGGTATACAAAGTATACTAAGGTATAACCTTAGTATAAGGTTAAGAAACACATACTACATGTATGCACATATGTTTGTGTTTGTGTGTGTATGTATATACACATAGGAAACGGGAAAAGTTCCCTCGTCCCCCTGGCAGGGCGTGTGATGAAGGTAGGACTCGCTTCTTCAGTGGCCAGCTGCTCGAACCTCTAGGGGAGCATGCAGACAGGCAAGCTGTGGGACTCTGACCCCACAGCTGTAACTAGCGGTGAATGTTTACAGCTCCTGAAGCGCCAGTGACGTCTGTTACAGGGTGCTCTTTTTGTTTTGCTCTTTTAGTTTTGCCGTCTATAGAAGGCTTATGATAGCTAGCACACTTAGACCTTCTCCCTTATCGCAAGGACAGAGGGCTTTCTGTATCCCGGGTTCTCGCGTTGGTATACCGGGAAAATCAGATCACAGCTGGGCTTGGAAAATGAGTGCAAGGTTTTATTGAGTGGAAGTAGCTCTCAGTAGATGGGGGAGCAAGAAGCGAGGTGGTCCTCTGCTGGAGTCAGGCCACTCAGCACCCGGGGTTCTCCTCTGACCGCCCTGGCCAAACTCTGCACTGTTCCTCCAGTTGATGGCCAGTGTGCTCCTACGCCAGTGCGTCCCTCTCTATATCCAGCCACCCGTGTGTTCCTCCCCACATCCAGCCACCTGCGTGTTTGCCTGTTAGGGTCCTGGGGGTTTCTACAGGCACAGGATGGGGGTATGGCCGGCCAGGGTGGTCTTGGGAAATCCAACATTTGGGCAGGAAATGCCTGTCCTCACCTAGGTCCCTGGGGCTGGAGACCTAGCCAGGGACCACGCCCTCCTCTACCCAGCACTTCCCTTCCCCGCTTCCATATCATTTAAAGTGACCACACGCTTCCGTTTCCAGCAATTCCCTTCCATTTTTTATATATATATACACACAAGATATACATATATATCATATATAATACATAAATATATATGAAGTATATAACACATAATACATAAATGATTTTATACACATATATGTAAGTATAAAATCAACTCCTATGAACCAAAGTTGAAGCATTACGTATTATGTCAAAATTGTTAATTTGCTGAACACTATCTGTTTTATTTCAACATGTAAAAGTAGCTTTATCGTTGTGTGGGTTGTAACAGTTTTATGGTTACAGTATAGCAGATAGTTTAGATTAAAAAAATAGAAGTTGATAAAGGAGGAACAGCTTTTACCGTTGAATCTCTACTCTAAAATGTGTACGGTAATAATAGAAAATCTATTTCTAAAGAGTTCCTTAGCTGTGGGAAACATCCAAGCACCTTTGCACTTTATGAATGGCATGCTTTCTGGTAAATCTGCAAAAAACCGTAGAACATAAATATCTCTCTATGAGGATATTTGGAACTGAAGCTTTTAATGTTAATAAATCACGTGGAGCACATCATTGGAAAGTTATGATTTTACCATCTAGCATCGTAACATAATTAAAATACTGCTGTTATCATTTTAATGCCACAGATATTAAACAAGAATAATATTCATAATTTAAAAAATGATAATATGTCTTTCAATGTTGATGCTGGCCTTTGAGCAATGTTAACATAGGCATATCTCCTCTAGTGTGGAGAGGGGATATTTCAGAGCAATCAAAAAGTCAATCTGACTCAGACTCACTGGAGTGTGAATTGATATAGCAAACTAAGATAACCAAAAATCAGCAGTGAAGTCTAATTCTTGAACTTAGAATTTTACTTTCTTGATTTCAACCCTCTATGATGCTTAATATTTATCAATCTCTTTTCTCTAATCAGCTTTCACAGTAGCTCTCATTTTCTAGTTAAGAGTAAATTTTGTTAGATTTTGACTGATTTAATTGAGCAGTCACTGTCTTCCTTTTCATCCTGGTACTTCCATGATGGAAAGAGGTGTTCAGGGCTATGCTGAAAACTATCTAAGTTACTATTTTAGTATCATAATAGTATACCACTTTTGTACACCAGACAAGGCAATTTGAGCTAATTCACATATTTAGGTGCTAATAACTCAAAAAAAAACCTCTCACTTTTATTTACCAAAAGTACATTGTATCAACAACCAAAGTTGTATTTATAGTAAAGAAAAACTATGTAATATGTGGAGTGAGGGATGGTCCAAAATAGATTTTTTAAACTATATTTCTACCCACCAGATTTATGAGGATTTCTAGGTAAGAAAAATGTAAAAGACAAAAGCGAAAACCTAAAACATTAATTCTCTCTCCCTCTCTCTCTATCTCACACACACACACACACACACACACACACACACAAATACACCAAAAAAAGAAAACCATTCAAGCACACTAGTAACAAAAATGCAAACTGAATAAAGCACAGGCTGGGCATGTGGCTCATGCCTGTAATCCCAGCACTTTCAGAGGCAGAGACAGGGAGATTGCTTGAGCCCAGGAGCTCAAGATCAGTCTGTGCAACCTGATGAAACACTGTCTCTACCAAAAAAAAAAAAAAAAAAAAAATGTAAAAATTCACTGGATGTGGTGGCACCTGTAGTCCTAGTTACTTGGGAGGCTGAGGTTGGAGGATAACCTGATCCCAGGAGGTTGAGGCTGCAGTGAACCATGATCATTCCACTGTACTCCATCCTGGGAAACATGGTGAGATTTTGTCTCAAAAAATAAAAAAACAATAAATAAATAAGGCACAATATTTTTCTATGAAAGTTGATTAAAAATGCACAAAACATAAAGAGACAGTGGTTCATTTATTTCTCAATATGTATTGAGCACATGCTCTCTAACATTACTTTGAAATGTTTGAGCTACATATAGAACCATAACAAAATATGGTTCATAGCGTCTGTCTTCTAGTGAGAGGCTACAGAAAACAAGCACCTAAATAAATGAGGAATAAAATAAATTCAGGAATAAATAAATTCGATGAAGAAAATTAAACAGAGTGATATGCTTGAGAATGACTATGTTGGAAGGAAGTATTTTGATTGAGTACTTGGTGATAGCTTCTCTGATGAAAGCTTTTAGCTGAGGTTAATGGCAAAAAGCCAGCTTTGCAAGAAACTGAGGAAAGTAGGGTTTTTTTGTTTGTTTTTTTCTTTTTGTTGTTCTTTTGCTTTGGTTGTGTATTTTTATTTGTTTCCTAAGCACAGGAAATAACTAGAACTACAAATAGAATCTAAGTAAGGATCAATTTAAGCATCCCCAGAAATGAGGCCAGTGTGAAACCAGCATGAAAGAGGGTTACAGAAAAATGGGAATTATGTAGGTCCTGTTAGCTTTTACTTAAATGTGATGAAGAGTTTTGAAAATGGAAGGGGTATGACCTAACTATATTTAAGAGTAGAAGGAGGGAAACCAGTAATACTGGCTTACGTAGGATGGGAACAATGAAGATAGAGAGAAGTAAACAGATTTGGGTGAAGGCAGAGTCAACTGATGCTGTTGAAATCCAGTGTAAGGGGAGAGAAAACAAGTGCAAAGAATCCTAGAGACATTAAGTTTTAGCATAAGCCAATGTTGTGCCATATAATACTGAGTATCACATGCTGAAATCCAGAAGACTCAGAAATAACAGATTCAATAGGGACCTCTTGGATTTGTTTTCTATGAGTTGCCTAACACTAGATTGCCAGTAAGAAGTCAAAAGGGGACGAATAGCAAATAATAAAAGCAACTACCAGATATTGGGTAAGAGGTAACTGAGAGTTGTGTAGGGTCATAAAACAAGGTAAGAAAGAATTTCAAAAAAAAAGTAGTGATCAATTAGGTCAAATGTTGCAGAGAAATCAAAGAAGAATAGAAAGGTCATCTTTGTATTTAGCAACCTTAACACCTTTATTGACTTGAATAAGAAATCTCTGTTGCACTTTAGAAGCAGAACCAGTTTGATATGAATTTTTCAGAAATATGAAGTGTAACCAATATTTTATTATTCTCTCTTTATGACAGAGCAAAATAAAGAAAAAGAAAGAAAGAAAGAGCAGATAAATGAGTCAGAAGACAAAAGTTTATTTAAGATGAATAAATTATTTTTAAGATGAAGATGCTAGAGGATATATGTATTCAGAAAGAATTATTCTGAAAATAGTCTGAAACTAGGGATGGAAAAAAGAGATAAAAGGAGTTGAACAATTATGATGGTAAGATAAATTTGTATAATTTTTGCCAAATATAGTTAGTTGAAGTTTTAAAATGTTTATTCACTTTGAAAAGTTAATCTCATTTCTGGGAATAAGTTTTAAATACTTAAGTAATAAAATGTTATTGATGGCATGATTTTAAATAGCAAAATGTGGTTAATATGGAAATGTCCTACAAAATAGTTCATCTCTACAATAGCATATAATACAGTTATTTAAAAAATCTGTTAAGAAATGTATTCAAGAAAAATTAAACATCAAATATCAATATTATGTGATAAAGGTTTAAATTAATATTGAAAATGACTATATATGCATGTGTAAGTTTGAATATATTTGTTATCTATAGATACATGAGGTATGAGTATGTCTTCTACATATGTGAATTTTTAAATATGCCTTCAGTTTATATCTCTGGTTACTAAAGTAATTTTTACTTTTTCTAAAGTATCCATATATTCTGAAATGGTTTTCCAGAAATAGGTGTGCCAATTTTTAAAATTAAAAATGATGCATTAAAAATATATAAATATATTATTTTGAGAAAACAGTGAAAGTCAGAAACAGGTGCACTAATTGGAAGGTATTAAACATAGAAGTTTGGAAACAGTTGTGAGGAGTAGTCCATGAGCAATGGACTCCTCAATAGCACTAACGTGGAAACCATCTTTTTGTCCACTTAAAGCTAGAACTTCTGTAAATAACTTCAAAGTCAATCTAAAGTAGACCTTTCCTAGTGGGAATATATATATCTGTGTGTGTGTGTGTGTGTGTATACAGATATAGATATATGTGTGTATATATGTGTATGTGTGTGTGTGTGTATATATATATATATATAGAGAGAGAGAGAAAGCATTTTGCAAGAGTAGGAGTGGGAAAAATTGAATTGCATCTTCAGCAGTTACAGTATCTATATGGTTTCAGCAATCAAAAATTACTACAGAATAAATTATAATAAAAGTGTAATTTTCTTAAAATGATATTCAAGTAAGAAATTATGTAATTTAGAAATAAAAGTTAAAAATCAGAACAAGTGTTGAAAGATTGTTGAAGAAAGCCTTAAATACAAAGAAATTTCTAATTAAAATTATATTAGTACAAGTAGACTGTAAGACAGAAGAGAAAAAATAAGTTAGAAACTAGCATAGATATGTGATTTTAAAATTGAGATATTTCTTAAATCCATAATCCTAGCCTATTCATGAGAAAAACATCATGAGGGTCATTCTACAAAACACCTCATCAGCACTCCTCAAAAGGGTCAAGTTCATCAAAAGCAAGGAATTCTGAGAAACTGGCCTAAGGATTGTTTGGTTACTATAGTGTGGTATCATGGATGTGATTCTGGAACAGAAAAAGAGATTGGTTAAAAACTAAAAAAATCTGAATAAGTTATGGAATTTCATTAATAATAACATACCAGTATTTGTTCATTAAATATAGCAAATGTATCATACCAATGTAAGATGTTAGAAATAAGATAAGCTAGGTATGGGAATTTTGTGTTATCTTCACATTCTTCTCTGTAAATCTAAAACTGTTCTCAAAAGGAAGTTAAGGAATAAAAACAAAACAACACAAAAAACTGGGATATGGGCAAGATGGCCAACTAGAAGTAACCAGGAAATGCTGCTCCCATAGGGAAAGACCATGACTTCAACTGCATCAACATAATTTGAGCAGATCTCCAGAGAAAACACCAAATGTGTATGGAGAAAAGACTCAGACTCTGAGGCTGAAGAGGGAGGAAACTGGGAAACCTGGTTGGGGTGGCTGAATGCAGTAGACCTTTGAGATCCTAGCTGCAGGGGAACCCACACTCTCACAGACGTGTGAGCCACCAGGGGGATCTCCTTGGAGATTAAAGACGGAACTGCAGTGGGCACAGAGCCAGGAACTTTTCAGGGACTGGGGAGGACGGTGTCAACTGTGTCAGCTCCCACATAGCCTGGTCTTAAGTCCCCAACCCTCAGGGCTGCCTGTCTCCCTCTGACAGTCTCTGGTCCCAGCTAAATACTGGGGAGATAGCAGGGTCCACTTCCCCACAAGACTGGGGCGCGTTTGTCCTGGAGGCTCCGTGCCTGCCAGTCCTTCCCAGGGACCCTGCCAGGCCACCCCATAGGAGCATGTACACAGTGCACTCTCCACTGCCCAGCTGGGTACTTTGCTCCATCTGAGTGCAGTCCTACAACCTGAGAGTCCTTGGATCCCCCACCACACCAAGAACACAATCCTAATATCTGTAGGATGAACCACTAGCAGGTCCTGGCACCTCGGGGCTGCATCCAGGGGCTCAGGAGTGTTGAGTGGAGATCAGTGCTTGACACTCCAATGGAGGAGTAGCCCACACCCTCAGAAAACTGAGAGTTTTGTGGGCTGGCGTGGGGTCTATGGATGCCTCTCTGAAAAGGGCTGATCTGGTGAAGGTATGGCTTGTTTTCTTACCAGACCTCTCCCCAAGAGAGGCCTGAGGCTGGGAAGACCTAATAACAACAACAAAAATAAAAGTCATGGCCACAGTACCAGTGATTGGAGATAGCTCCTCTAAGACCCATGAGCTGACCTGGTGAGGGAGTCACCCCTTTCCCCTCACACCACACAACATAACTGCAAACACAAGGATATACAAATGAACTGCATGGCTGAATAAGAGCCTGTGTACTGCTCACTGCTCTCAAATGCTATCTACTGGATTGCAGCCCCAACCACAACACCAAAAATCATGTTACTAATTTTCCCTGCTGTGAAACCAAGGGCAAGAATCCAACAACAAACAAAAACCCTGTACATTAGTCCTCTGAAAACTTCCAGAAACAAAGCCAACTGACTATACTCAATTTTCACCACAGTTAAAGAAATACCAGTCCTCCCAGGTGAAAGAGAATCCATTCTGTCAATTCAAAAAGCCAGTGTGTTCCCTTACCTCCAAATGAGCCCGCTAGCTCCCCAGCAATGGTGCTTACTAGTCTGAATTTCCTGGGATGACAGACACAGAATTCAGAATCTGGATGGCAAGAAAGTTCATTGAGATAGAGGAGAAAATTGAAACTCAATCCAAGGAAGCCAAACAATCAGGTAAAATGATTTGAGAGCTGACAGATGAAATAGCCATATTAAGAAAGACCCAAACAGAATTTGTTCAGCTGAAAAATTCACTACAAGATTTCAAAATACATTGAGAAATATTAACAACAGAATAGACAAAGCTGAAGAAATCTCAGAGGTCAAATATGGACTCTGAATCAACATAGTCAGACAAGAATTAAGAAAAATAATTAAGAAAAATGAGCAAAATCTCCAATAAATGTGAAATTATGTAGAGACCAAATCTATGACTCATTTGTATTCCTGTGAGAGAATGAGAGCGAACATGCAACTTGAAAAATATATTTGAGGATATAATCCATGAAAATTTTTCTAATCTCACTAGAAAGGTCGACATGCCAATGTATGAAATACAGAGAACTCTAGCCAGATTTATTATATAAGATGACTTTCCTAAGGCAAATAGTCATCAGATTGTCCAAGGTCAATCCAAAAGTAAAATCATCTTAGAGGCAGATAAAGGAGAAGAGCAAGTTAGACGGAACCCCATCAGGCTAACAGCAGGTCTCTCAACAGAAACTTTACAAACCAGAAGAGACTGGGGGCATTTTTTCAGTGCCCTAAAAGCAAAGAAATTTTAACACAAAATTATATCCTGCCAAAAATAAGCTTCAGTACTTTCAATGAAAGAGAAATAACATCATCCTCATATAAGCAACTGCTGACGGGAAAATATATTTCAAGTAGACCAGCATTACAAGAGGAACTTAAGGGAGTGCTAAACATGGATTCAAAAGATTGATACCTACTACAGCAAAAGGACTAAAGCACATAACCCAAAGGCACTATTAAGCAACTAAACAATCAAGTCTATGTAGCCACCAGTTGACAACATAATGACCAACATATATCAATATTATTCTTGAACGTAAATGGGCTAAACACCCCACTTAAAAGACACAGAGTGGCAGATTAAGTAAGAGACAAGACTCAACTGTCTATTGTCTTCAAGAGACTCATTCACGTGTAAGGGCACCCACAGGCTCTAAGTGAAAAGGAAAAAGAAACAAATACCTACCATGCAAATGGAAAACAAAAAACACTAGAAGTCTCTATTCTTATATCAGATAAAATAGGCTTTAAACCAATAAAAATTAAGAAAAATGAAGAGCATGACATAATGATAAAGAATACTATGAAACAAGAAGCCTTAACTATTGTCACTATATGTATGTCTACACACACACACACACACACCCCCCAATACTGGAGCATACGTATTTATAAAACAAGTTCTTTTTGGCCTATGAAAAGACTTAGAAAACCACATAATAATAGTGGAAAATCTCAATGCCCCACTGACAGCATTGGAATGATCACTGAAGCAAAAAACTAGCAAAGAAACTCTGGATTTAAAGTCAACAAGACCTAATAGACATCTACCAAACACCACTCAGCAACCACAGAATATACATTCTTCTTATCTGCACATGAAACATATTCCAAGATGGACCACATGCTTGGTCATAAACTAAGCCTCAATAAATTCAAAAAATTTAAATCATGCCAAGCACACATTCAAACCACAATGCAATAAACATAGAAATCAATATCAACAAGATCTTAAAACTACACAAACAAATGAAAATAAACATCTTATTTCTAAAAAATTCCCAGGTGAACATTGAAAATAAGGCAGAAATAAAACAAGTGTTTAAAATTAGTGTAAATGGAGACATGACTTACCAAAATTTCTAGAATACATCGAAAACAGTGTTAATGTGAAAGTTTATAGCCCTAAACACCTTCATCAATAATTAGAAAGTTCTCAAATTGACAATTAACTTTGCAGCTAAAGAAACTAGGACAAATGAACAAACAACCCCAAAGCTTGCAGAGTAAAAGGAATACTAAAATTAGAGAAGAATTTAATGAAACTAGGATGCAAAAATTCCTACAAGAGATCAATAAAGCTAAGAATTTGTTCTTTGGAAAAGTAAATAAGATTAAAAGACCACTAGCTAGATTAACAAAGAAAAAGAAAATCCAAATAAACACAATCATAATTGACAAACACAATATTATATCTGATCCCACAAAATACAGAAGATTCTGAGAGACTACCGTGAACAACCCTAAGCACACTAATTAGAAAAGCTAGAGGAAATAGATCAGTTCCTGGAAATACACAGTCTCCCAAGATTGAATCAGGAAGAGATTGAAACTCTAAATAGTCCAATATTAACTTCTGAAATTTAATCAGTAATACAGAACCTACCAACCAGAAAAAGTCCTGGACCAGATGGATTCATAGCCAATTTCTATCAGAAGTACAAAGAATAACTCATACCAATCTTACTGAAACTATCACACACACACAAAAGAAAAAACAAGGAGGAGGGGTTCCTCCCTAACTCATTCTATGAAGCCAGCATCTGCCTGATACCAAAATCCAGCAGACACACACACACAAAAAAGTAAATTTCAGGTCAACATTTCTCATGAACATAGATGCAAAAACCAACAAAACACTAGCAAATCAAATCCAGCAGCACATCAAAAAGTTAATCCAAAACAATCAAGAAGGCTTTATTCCTGGGACATAAGGCTGGTTCAACATTTTCAAATCAATAAATGTGATTGAACACATAAACTGAATCAAAAGCAAAAATCATATGATAATCTCAATAGACTCAGAAAAGGCTTTTGAAAAAAATTAATATCCATTTGTGATTAAAAAGAAACCCTTAACAGACTAGAAATTGAAGGAACATACCTCAAAGTAGTAAAAACCATCTTTAATAAACTCATAGCCAGCATCACACTGAATGAGCAAAAGGACAAACCATTTCCCTTGATAACTGAAATGAGACAAGGATGCCCACTCTCATCACTCCTATTCAAAATAGTATTGGAAGTCCCAGACAGGCAATCAGTTAAGAGAAAGAAATAAAAGGTATCCACATAGGAAAATAAGTCAAAGCACCTCTTTTCACTGACAATCTGATCCTATACCTAGAAAATCCTAAAGACTCTGCCAAAAGACTCCTAGAAATGATAAACGACATTAGTAAAGTTTCAGCATATAAAATCAACATACATACAAATATTAGTAGCATTTCTATATACCAACAATGTCCAGGCTGAACATGAAATCAAGGACACAATCTCATTTATAATAGCCACAAAGAAAATGAAATACCTAGGAATACAGTCAACTATGGAGGTTAAAGATCTCTTCAAAAACTACAAAATACTGCCTAAAAAAATCAGAGATGAAACAAGTAAATGGAAAAGCATCCCATATTCATAAATCAGAGAAACCAACATCATTAAAATGACATACTGCTCAAAGTAATCTACAGAATCAATTTTATTCCTGTCAAACTACCAATGTTATTCTTCACAGAATTACATAAAACTATTCTAAAATTCACGTAAAACTAAAGAAAGACCACAAATAGTCAAGGCAATCTTAAGCAAAAAGAACAAAGCCAGAGTCTTCATATTACTTAACTTCGAACTGTGCTACAAAGCCACAGGAACTAAATCGACTTGGTACTGTTAGGAAAACAGACACATAGACCAATAAAATAGGACAGAAAACTCAGAAACAATGCTGCATACCTACAAATGTCTGATTTTCAACAAGGCCTACAAAAACAATTGGGAAAGGACTCCTTATTCAATAAATGGTGGTGAGAAAATGGGCTAGTCCTACTCAGAAGATTGAAAGTGGACCCTGACCTATCACCATGTACTAAGATTAATTCAAAATTTTTTGAAGATGTAATTGTAAGACCTCAGACTATAAAAGTCCTGTAAGAAAACCTAGGAAACACTCTCCTCACATTGGCGTTGGGAAATTTTTGGCTAAATCCCCACAAGGAATTACAACAAAACCAAAAATAGACAAGTTGTACTTAAGTAAACTAAAAAGCCTCTGCACAGCAAAAGAAACTATCAACAGAGCAAAGAGACAACCTACAGAATGGGAGAAGATATGGGAGAAGATATTTTAAAAACTGATAAAAGACAAACACCTCTCAACAGGAGACATACAAGTGGCTAATAAGCATGTGAAAAATGCTCAGCATCACAAATTATCACAGAAATGCAAATCAAAACCACAATGAGATACCATCGATATCAATCAGAATGGCTGTTGCTAAAAAGCCAAGCTGGGCACGGTGATTTATGCCTGTAATCCCAGCACTTTGGGAGGCCAAGATGTGTGGATCACCTGAGGTCCGGAGTTCAAGACCAGCCTGATCAATATTACGAAACCCCATCTCTACTAAAAATACAAAAATTATCTGGGCTAGGTGGCATGTGCCTGTAATCCCAGCTACTCAGGAGGCTGAGACAGGAAAATTGCTTGAACTCGGGAGGCAAAAGTTGCAGTGAGCCAAGATTGCACCACTGAGCTCCAGCCTGGGTGACAAAACAAGACTCTGTCTCAAAAAAAAAAAAAAAAAAAAAAAAAGAAGATGTTGGTGAGGCTGCAGAGTAAAGGAATGCTTACACATTGTTGGTGAGAATGTAAATATGTAAATTAGTCAGCCACCGAGGAAAGCAGTCTGGAGATTTGTCAAATAACTTGAAACAGAGCTGTCATTTGACCCAGCAATCCCATTATTGAGTATATATTTAAAAGAAATCATTCTACCAAGAAGACATATGAACTCATATGTTTACTGTTGTGCTCTTTACAACACCAAAGACATGAGATTGACCTAAATGCTCATCAACAGTAGGCTAGATAAAGAAAATATGCTACATATACACCAAGGAACACTATGCAGCCGTAAGAAGAATGAAATCATTCCCTTTGCAGTGACATGGATGGAGCCAGAAGCCATAATCCTAAGTGAATTAACACAGGAACTAAAAACCAAATGCTGCATGTTCTCACTTAAAAGTGGGAGTTGAACATTAGAACACATGGAGATAAATATGGAAACAATAGACATTGTACATTACTAGAGATTTGAGGAAGAGGGTAGGGTGGGCTAAAAAAATGACATTTTGGGTATTATGCTTACCAGCTGAGTTACAGAATCTGTACCCCAAATCTCTGCATCATGCAATATTCCCGTGTAACAAATTTGTATATGTACCCCCGTATCTAAAATAAAATTTGAAATTAAAAAAACATTATATTGAAATGTAGAGACAATTGGCAAGAATGCAATAACTATGTAAGATGTAAGCATTTGTCAATTAATCGTCAACTATTTTATGCAAAGTAAATAAGTGGGTGTTGAAGGATAGAATGATTAATTATTAACAAATAATACTCCTTTTTTCAAATACCTGTAAATATAGTTATGCCTTTTTAAAAATTTTTGTTTGATTACTACACCATTGAAAATCAACAAAAGTTCATGCTAGTAATAGCATAAGCCACATTCCATGAGTAATGAATTTAGTAACATTAGGAATTAACATAAATGTTTTCACAGTAACATTAATAATATCTCTACTATCTGGAAATTTTCCTAAAGGCAAAAAGCATGCTCTAATAGAACCCTTGGGTTAAAGAGGGTATGAAATGAAATCACTGAAGTTGAAGGTGAGTTAAAAAATAATAACAGTGAGAATAGCAGAGAGTGAAAGTGGGGCTCGGGGGAGGGGAAGTGAACAGAGAAAAAATTATAGTCAAAAATGTTTACATTTTGGTTCGAGAAGTAACTAAAATAAACTGGTAACTCAAGGAATTAGGGGAAAAACACAAAGCAAATGTCAGGACCACGGGAAGAATTACGTAATGGAAATAAAGATAAGGACTATGAAATGCAATGGGTCTTTAAGGGAGCAAGAGGAGTTTTTAAATAACTATTATCTAAAATCCAAAAGCAAATATTAAAATCTTTGAGAATAATTAAAAAAACCCTGGGATCATTATAATCCCAAAGAAACATATCAAAGTACCAGGAATAAGTATATGCACACAATAGCATAATATTCCTCTTTAAGATTTTCCAAAATATTTATAAGAGGAAAAGATCTATTTTGAATATGTGCTGCCTTAAAAATGGAGACATCTGTTTGAAGATGGTGAGATGAGCATACATGGTTTATTTCCCCTCCAATAAGCCATTGAAATGAAAGTACAGAATTAGAAAGGCAAATATATTTATGAAACTACTGTTGATGGAGCACAGGATTCTCTACGAACTAAGTACTTTAATGAAACTCCCAGTAAAGGCAGCTGGAATCATACTGATATTCCAGACAGATACCACAGATATGAAAGAGTCATAGCTCAGAAACACCCAGACACATTTTTCATAGTGAGTCATGGCTTATTGCAGAGCCCTTATTCCTTAGTGACTGAGAATTTCAGAGAAAGTAGAGTCAGAAAATAAAGTAATTGAAAAAAACAAGTCTTCAAAATATCTGCAGTATTTGACCATTCTTATACTGCTTTCTTCATTACTACCTGTTCAGTGACATATATCCCTATCTGAAAACAAACAGAAATTTTTTATATAATCTTTCTGGGAGGGGTTAGGGTTGCCAGGCTGAAAAGTGGCACCACCAAAGACCCTCTATGTTTGGCTGTAGCTGACTTGGGATTGCGATATGAGAGAGGAGCCTGCCTCCTTACTTCTCATCTAGTCAACATAAAGTTAAAAATTTCAGCCCAAAATGCAGCAACTTCATATTAAAAACTGCAATAAATTATCACTCAAGAGACTAGTAAAAGCAGAGAAGACCTGTCAATAAAAGCCAACCTCTGATTTTATTCATAAATAATCATGAGTGGAGGCAAGAAGAAATAGCTAGAGGATGTAAAGAAAATTTTCAGTAAATATCAATTATGGAAAAAATAAATAGCAAAAAAGTTGCAAAATTTATAAATATATTGCTTTAATACAACAAAAAATAAAAACTGACAGAAATTGTGGCATTTTTAATTTTGCTGGGATAAATTTCTTTAAAAGAGGAAATAAATTGAAAATACAAGAAGAAGGTTATTATGTCCAAGTAGATAATCTTAAGAATAATGACATACAGCAAATAGGAATTTAAGAAAGAAATTTAAGAGAAAAAAGCATAGAAAGAAGAAAATAATTAAAATATTTAGAAACTTATAGTTTGAGAAAGTCTGAGCCATTCACATTTTAGAGAATACAGGTGCCATATAACACGTTGGAGTCTCAAAAATAAATAAATAAATAAACATGTTGGAGAATATGGGTGTTATGTTCTAACTAGATATGATTACATGAAATTTTTGAACATGAGGGCTAAAGAGAAATCCCTGAAAATTATTCCGAGAGTGTGTTTTGTTCATTAAAAAGGAGCATATATCATATTAACATCAGATTGTCATCACAATCTCTGAAAGTAAATCAAGCAATACCTTCAATCATCTAAGAGAAAGAAGTTTTGAACATAGAATTTCTTGTTCTAGAAACATACCAATCAAGCATAATCACAAGATAGAGTCACTTTTAGTCAGGCAAGGACTGAAATATTTTTCTCACACTTATATTTTTATGAATTAGTTGACGATAGATCTTAAAAACATAAATAAGTCCTTGTCCTCCCCAAAAAATGAGACTAAACAGAGACAAAGACTAATGGATCAATCTAAAAAGGTAATGTAAAGAAATAAATTGTTCTGTGGGACTAGACAAAGTTCAAATCAGTATAAAAGGTTAGTAAGTTAAAAGAAAAATATAACAAAAGACAAAATATATTTTTGGTAATAAGTAAGTTAAAAGTTGGATAACGTGAGAGAGCAAACAGTATCAAAGCAAGAAAATATACTGTAGTCTACTTATCCCTCCTTACATCCTGCTAAATTGTTTCTCTATATTCTATGTAACATGCTGTTTATAGCGGCATAGACCATAGTGCATTTATTTTTACATATATCCTAATATATATTTTGATTATTCCAGAACTAATATTTATACAATTATGTAGTTATAAAATCAGGCCATTAATTTGCAATTTTCAAAATATAGTTCTCACTTATTATTAAGTATTGTCATCAAAATATTGAAATAATATAAAATCACAGGTGTAAAAACTAGCTTACAGGTCTTGACTTTTATTCAAATTTAATAACATACTGCATAGTATTTTGAGATGACAGGTGAAGGATAGGATATAAACAAAATTAAGAGGTTACTAACTCTTTATGTGTAAAGGAAACAAAGGGTAAATTTATATTGTTTAAAATCAAAAGGAGCACTGACTGTAATATTTAGCACCATTTATTTCTGAATGCAGCTTGGATTCAGAAAAGTGACAACTTTCTCAGTTATTAACCATGAGAACATAAGGTTAAAAAATCCCCAGTGATGATTAATAATTAAAATGAATACTTTACATCAGAACAAACAGACATTTTATGACTAAATTTTACATTTTTATTGATGTCAAATATAAAACATTTGAATTCCAAGCAACTTTACTGCTGTGGAAGATGACCTTAGATCCAAATTTATGATGTTTTCCAGAAAACCACTGATCTAGCTGCTTCTGGTCAAATGATTCAAATACCACAGTGAAGGATCATTATTAGTTTAAAGTAGTCCACAGTAGTGTTACAGCAGCCCCTTAGTGTATTTGTGTAATCATTTGGCCATATACTGTGTTCCCTAGGTATCTGTGGGGTATTTGTTCCAAGACCTCATGCAGGTATGAAAATTTGCAGATACTCAGGTCCCTAATAAAAAATTGTTTAGTATTTGCATATAACTTATGTACAGCCTCTCTTATAGTTTAAGTCATCTCTAGATTACTTGCAATACCTAATACAGTGTAAATGCTATGTAAGTAATTGTTATAATATACTGTTTAGAGAATAATGATGAAAAAGGTCTATACATGTTCACTATAGTACAATTTTTTGTGAATATTTTCAGTCCATGGTTGGTTGAATCTACAAAAGCAAAACCTACAGATACTGAGGGTTGACTATATATTCATATATACAAGTATTAAGACATTTAATAAAAATAGAGAATATATATAGAAAATATGGTATAAGATATAATATGAAATATACCATAATGTATGCAAATGAAAAGTTGTTTCCTCCACAGTGAATGCTTTATAACTTAGTTAGGTTCATCCGGTTTTATAATAATAAACCATTGGATAATATAGACTTTGTTTATAAAAGAAACAATACATTTGACTCTAGTATTTGGGAGCACAATTACATTATGACCGTAACACCTACAGCCATAGCTCTGAGTCAACTTACAGTAATAGGGCATAATTTTATTGTAACATTCTTGGAAGAATTTAAATATATATGGAAAGCTATTTTTCTAGTTATTCAGCACAGATTTAAAAAATACATACACAAACATATAAAAGGTAGGTTTATACTCTCATCTTTCTATATCCTAATTTTAAAACACCAAATTAAAACTGTGTAAAAGTGATTTCATAATTACCTCTTTGAAATATCAAGCAAACTTATATCTTAGCTCTCTAAAACCTAAGAGTGATTTTGTTTTATTTTTTTTTTTCCACTGACTCTAATCTATTTGTGCATCTAGACCTCACTTATAAAGCTGTTTCCTCGTAAGGTTAGGCTGAGGAAATACTTTTTTCTGGATTCAGTCACATTTTCACAGTAGCAAAGTAAGCTGAAAACCAGTCTAGCACTTTTCCTTAATTATGTCTGCAAACACTTCACTTCAATAAACACTTATTTTTATATGTAAAATGAAGATATGGTTTCTAAAAATGATTTGAAAAATTATTTTCAAGAGACATATATTTTTGAAAACTGTTTTGTTATTGTGTTTCTTTATGTTCTCTGTTATGAACCCTAGTATACATATTTATATTCAAAATATCTATGGAGCAAAAAAATGTTTATTTCAATCTGATTAGTGCTATCCTTTGGAAACTCTTGCTAAGATAAACTTAGCAAAACTTGTTTTGGTTGTTGAGACTGATGATGCCACATATACACCAAAATGATGTGAAGAAATGTATTACACAATCAGGTTCTCTGGAGAGAATGTGGAAGTTCCCAAGAAGATCTGAAATGGCTTAAGAAAGCAGAGAAAGGAGTCTATCTTGATTTGTGCGATGGTCCCACATGCATTGAGGGTGGCATGGGGCAAGGGGTTGCAGATTTTGAGCTTCTCAAACACCAGCAAAGGAACAACTCAGACTTTCTTCTCAGCTTGCCCTGATCTGAAGCAGAAGAGGAACAGTAAGGGCTGAAGCTTAAAAGTCATTAGCCCTCAAACATTCAAAGTGTAAATAGAACTGAAGGTCATTGTGTTAAATGAAATAAGACAAGAATAGAAAGACAAATATCACATGTTCCCACTCAAATGTGGGAGCTAAGAAAGTGAATCTCATGAAAATAGATAGTATCCGTGGTTGCCACAGTCCAGAAGCGTAGTGGGAAGAGAGGGATGAAGAGAGGTTGATTAATGTATACAAAAATATAGTTAGATAAAAGAAATAAGCCTTAATGTTTGATAAATCAGGAGAGTGAATATAATAACGAACAATCTGTTGTATATTTCAAAACAGCTGGTGGAGCTATTTTGGAATCTTAGGAACATAATGAAAAGATCAATGTTAAAGGTGAAGGGTATTCCAATTACTCTGATTTGATTATTACACAGTATAAAAATGCATCAAGAAATCACATATACTCCCAAAATATGTACATCTAATATGTATCAATAAAAATGTAAATAGACTCTATTACAGTAGGAGATAAAAATGTGCATACTTCCTAAAATTTGGACATGATGACTCCATCTTGTGATACTGATATAATTTGTATTATTCTGAATACCCAGTGAAATATAGTGAAAAGTAAGAATTCACCTTACTACTCAAGAAAGCCAGATATTATGTTTATCTCATTATAGTCCATTGACCACCATTCATTTTAAGTTGTTTACTTTGTGGTCGAATGCTTTCATCATACCAGAAAAAAATTCCTGACATAGATAAGCTCCCAGAATTGTTATTAACGGTTGGTTACATTTAGGCAGAATTTTATCCTTTACCGCTGTAAAGAGATAATTTTGCCGATGTGGGAGCAGGCTACTAGGGACAAGTACTGAACTAATTATTGTATATCTTATATTACAAAATTAATATATACTCCTGTTAGCAATTACACTCACCAATAGACATTACATATTATTTTGTCATTATTTCAAATTCATATACCATATGCTTTTATGATTTAGCATGGACCTAGATTTATTATGGGTTTAATAAACTGCTAGAAAATACAAGCCTGACCCTCCTTCATTAATTTATTGCTGCCTGATGCAACAATGGGATAATATTAAATTACTTCACCTCAAAGTGAATGTATTAGTGGTTTTTTTCTCCTTCAATTTAGTTGGAACCAACCAGCAATGCAGAGTGGTGGAGGCTTGGAAGTAAAGAGTAAGGGGAAAAATAGTACATTTTAAAAGAAAAATAAATCAATTTATGTGTACTGCCTACATTTCTTTGGACTGTAAATCAAAGTATCCAAACACAGGCTGTTCAGTGGAAAGGACAACTTGTCCTCAAACATTTTTCAAGCCCTGTGTACATTGAGCCTAAAACAAGAAACAAAGATGTGCTTAGGATAAATAATTTATTTTATTATTATTTTTTAAATCACACTTTAAGTTCTAGGGTACATGTGCACAACATGCAGGTTTGTTACATATGTATACATATGCCATGTTGGTGTGCTGCACCCATTAAGTCGTCATTTACATTAGGTATATCTCCTAATGCTATCCCTTCCCCAGCCCCCTCCCCACAATAGGCCCTGGTGTGTGATGTTGATAAATAATTTAAACATATGTTTGTCTTAATATTTCTTTATACTTCCTTTTGAGATTTTCTCTTAACACTTGAATATCAGAAATAGTTTAACCTATTTGTTTTCTTATATATATTAAATAACTGAGAAACTATATTTCTAAATATGCCAATGAATGATGAATGACTGTACACTAGAGCATCTCTTAGTGATATATACAGATAATTTCACTTAATTTTCACCACAGTTTTATGTGAATTTTTTCATTACTTCCTCTTAACAGTTGTAAACAAGCAAGTTAGGATAGAATTTAGTACCAGAAATTAATACAATTTATAAAACCTACAGTGTAGAGTTTACTGTATGTATAATAAAACAATATTAGTGATGGATAGCCATTCCCAGCTGAAAATTGATATCTTATTTTATGTTTTGGCAAAACATTTCATCAAGCTATTACTGCTATACATTGGATCTCAGAATATAGGCTGAAGGAGCCTGTAGTACTAGAACGTATAAGAAAAATAAATATCAAACATTGGAGTGTGTAAGTTATAAGTGATCAATCTGAAATCAAGGATTAAGGAAAATAAGATCTTATGAAATAGTCAATTTCTACCTATAGCCTTGCAGGGTTGAAAAATCCAAGTTTTATCAAGCAAGCTGAACATAGTAAATGCCTCAGCAGAAAATAATCCTAAGCAAAAAGAACAAAGCTAGAGGCATCACCCAACTTCAAACTATACTGTAAGGCTACAGTAGCCAAAATAATATGGTACTGATACAAAAACAGACACATAGACCAATGGAACAGGTTACAGAACACAGAAATAAAGCTGCATACTTACATACTTACATATCTAATCTTTGACAAAGTTGACAAAAATAAGCAATTGAGAAAGGACTCCCTATTCAATAAATATACTGGGATAGCTGGCTAGCCATATGGAGTAGAATAAAACTGAATCCCTATCTTTCACCATACATAAAAATTGACTCAAGATTGACTAAAGATTTAAATGTAAGACCACAAACTGTAAGAATCCTAGAAGAAAACCTAGGAAACACCATTCTGGACATCAATCATGGGAATGAATTTAAGTCTAACTCCTCAAAAGCAATGGCAACTAAAACAAAAATTAGTAAGTGGGATCCAATTAAACTAAAGAGTTTTAGCACAATAAAATAATCAACAGAGAAAGCAGATAACCTGCAGAATAAGATATATTTTTAAACCATGCATCCAACAAAGGGCTAATATCCAGAATCTGTAAGGAACTTAAACAATACAACAAACAAAAAACAAATAACCATGTTTAAAAGTGGGCAAAAGACAGGAACACTCAACGCATACAAGCCGCAAACACACATATGAAAGAAATGCTCAACATCACTAATCATCAGAGAAATGCAAATGAGATACCATCAGAATGGCTTTCAGAATGACTATCGTTAACAATTAAAAAAAAAATCAGATGTTGGAGAAGTTGTGGAGCAAAAGGAGTACTTATACATTGTTGATTGAAGTGTAAATTAGTTCAGCCACTATGGGAAGCAGATTGGAGATTTCCAACGGACTTAGAACACAATTACCATTTGTCCTAGCAATCCCATCACTTAGTGTATGGTTTGGTAGATATCTACCAAAACATATCTATCAAAAAGAAACATGCACTTATATGTTTATCACAGCTCTAGTCACAATATCAAAGGCATGAAATCAATCTAGTTGGCTATCAGTTACAGAGTAGATAAAGAAAATGTAGTACATATACACCATGGAATACTATGCAGCCATTAAAAGAAATAAAATCATGTCCTTTGCAGCAACATGGATGCAGCTGGAGGTCATTATCCTAAGCAAATTAATGCAGAATCAGAAAACAAATGCCACATGTTCTCACTTACAAGTAGGAGTTAATGTTAGGTACTCATGGATATGAAGATGGCAACAATACACACTTGGACTGCTAGAAGAGGGAGAGAAGAGAGCAAGGGTTGAAAAGCTATTAGGTATTATGCTTACTATCTGGGTGATGGAATAAACTATACTCCAAACCTCAGCAGCACACAAAATTCCCATGTAACAAACCTGCACATGTACCCCTGAATCTAAAATAGAAGCTGAAATTATGATAAAGAAACAAAATAAATATAAAATAAAATTGAGTTAAGTACCTAGCATTCAAATATTTTTGGTCAGCTTATGTCAAGTGTATTGCCTACTGTCAAAAGACTGTTGTTTTGAAATACTTGAAGACAGTGTCCATTAAGCTAAGCTAAGATTAATGAAAAGGCAGAATGCATAGGATGATAGATAAAATAACCAAACTGAACTAGCGACAAAACAAAAACTAACTCCTCAGCATCAAAACTATGTCTACAAACTCATTGGCTGTAGTTATAAAGTATTGGAAGGAATTTGATTGACAAAATATACAAATGTCAATAAATCACAACACAAAGCACAAAAACAAGACTAGTTAGACACATCTCTTAACTCTTCAACACTTAAAAGCATTTTCTGGATCCATGAATTTTCACCAACATAAAATGGACTCTGAAAGTTATATATTCCCTAAAATAAGTCCATATCAGCTGTAGCCATGAAGAATAATAAACAGGAAAGATCATTTCAGAGGACAGAATCAGGAAAATAAGACCACTAACATAGATCTGTTTTTTTGTAATTCTTGTCAATCAGGATTTGAAATGTACTTCTAGATGTTTTTTAAATTCCCTATTCTGAACAGGGGAGTTTACTGCAGTTACCATGTTCCATCTCTATAATTTTATAGTAGAGATGTTTAGGGGAGATAAAATGCTTTTATGGCTACAGTGTGCCATACATGGAGCCACTTACAGACTTTGATGGAGTCAATTGTCTCTAAAATTACTGGAACTCAAGCAAAAACTGAATAAGATTTTATTGAGGAGGTAAATTGGAATCAATGCATTTCCCTTACATTGTACATGTGGAATATAACATATGTATGCATCTTGAGTAGACAAAAGGTTAGACCCAAGCAGACACTATTGATTTTCTATCCAATAAATGTTCACATTCTTCTTTACAGATAAAATTACAAGTTTGCTCAGGGTGACACTAGCCCAACTTGAGGAAATAGGTCACAAATTGGTATAACGCAATCATGTCACTCCTATTAGCAAATCTCCTACGGATGCTCTGTTACGTGTGGCAATATATCCAGTTATAGCCAATTAGACGTAAGTAGAAAGCTGGTGAGTTGAAATGGGGGCGATAGTGTTTCTCAGAAAATGTTAACATTTCTGATGAAGAACAGGACCCTTTGTCGATTTTTTTCTGCCTTCATCGAGTGTTGTATTAATGTGAAAATCTTTCCTAAATGAGTGTTAACTTGTAGGATATACTGAAAGCCAAACAGATAAAAGGGTATTTGGGATACGAATACAGGTAAAATGACTCTAGAGCCTATTATCTTACCACTGTATTCAACAGGTCCCTGGCATATGTGTTTACCAACAAGAATATATATGACACAAAGCATATAATTTACCAAATACATAAAGAATGTTTAACTGAATTTTTTAAACAATATCCCAATATGGCATTAAAAATATATGATAAATCTTTTGCCTAAATATTTGTAAAATGTGTTTTACTTAACTATCTACCCATTTAAATCATAAAGAATCTCTAAAGGTTATTCTTAATTACACAAAAGAGCTTATCTTTTCATGTTTTGGCCTGATCATTTACATAGATGTATCAAGAAATGTTAATCAAAGAAACTCGTTCGACCATGTCATATTGAATAACTCCTGAGGTCAGAGAATTAATGTCTATCTAGAAATTGTATATAATTCCATGATTGTATATAATTATATATTTTTTACATTCTATACTACTTATTCTTTACCCTTGACATTAAGAATAATTCTCCCCCAACCAAGAAAAAACAGAACAAAGACACTTCTTCATGATGTTTCACCTATTGTATTTACAAAGTCTGGTAAATTTTGTTCTCTTTAAGGTTACCAGAATTGGTTAGGTGTGCTGACTTGCCAGAAAGTAATCTTTCTTATCTTCACTGAAGCTGTGATGCTGTGATTCTAGTAGATGACTGATAACCTGACCCTTGTCAGTGGTGAGTTTAGCTTGCTTATAATGCAGGGTTCTCAGCATTTCTTTTTCTTTTTTTTTTTTTTTTTGGTTTTTCTTTTTTTTGGTTTATTTTATTTTTTTTTTATTTTTATTTTATTATACTTTAAGTTCTAGGGTACATGTGCATAACGTGCAGG
>NW_012099033.1:0-1411 GCF_000951045.1 Mandrillus leucophaeus
TTACAGGCGTGAGCCACCTCGCCCGGCCAGGAGTTATTTTTTTATTTTTATTTTTTTTGAGACGGAGTCTTGCTCTGTCATCCAGGCTGGAGTGCGGTGGTGCAATCTCGGCTCACTGCAAGCTCCGCCTCCTGGGTTCACACCATTCTCCTGCCTCAGCTTCCCGAGTAGCTGGGACTACAGGCGCCCGCCACCATGCCCGGCTAATTTTTTGTATTTTTAGTAGAGACGGGGTTTCACTGTGTTAGCCAGGATTGTCTCAATCTCCTGACCTCGTGATCCACCTGCCTCGGCCTCCCAAAGTGCTGGGATTACAGGCGTGAGCCACCGGTGCCCGGCCCAAAGAAAGGAGTTATATACATAGAACCAGAAGTATAAAGAACTCTTAAAACTCAACAGTAAAACAACAATCTAATAAAGAACAAAGGATTTTGAACATACTTTTCAAAGAAACAGATATTGTCATCTCTCTCTAAGCATAAGTACGTGAAAAGCTGCATAAAGTCATTAGTCACTGTGGAAACAAACTAGACCACAATAATTTAGCCCTCAACTACACACCTACTAGAATGCTGAAGGTAGGGCGACTATTCACAAAGATACGCAGAAACAGGAATTCTCAACAGATAAATGGATGAAGTGCAGCATTATTCGGAGAGTGGACTACTATTCAGCAATAAAAAGGAAAAACCTTTTATACATATAATGACAACATGAATAAAGCGTAATAACGTAACAAAAAATGCCAAACTTAAAAAATTACATACTATATGATTTCATTTATATGAAATCATAAAACAGGCAAAACTAGTCCGTATGACACAGAAGAAAGATCAATACTAGCCTGGGTTTAGGGAGGGCAGGAGAATGACTGCAAAGTAATGTGAGAGAACTTTTTTGGAATGACAGTGGTTGGAAATTTGTCAAATTAAAATAAACACTTAGCATGGGGTGCATTTTCTTATACACATGCTTATACTATACTATATTGTAGTCTATTAAGTGTGTGATAGCAGTATATCTTTTTTAAAAAAGCAATGTATACACCTTAATTTAAAATACTGCTAAAAATGCTAACGAACTCCTGATTCTTCAACAAGTCATAATCTTTTTGCTGGTAGAGGGTCTTGGCTCGATGTTGATAGCTACTGACTGATCAGGATGGTGGTTGATAAAGGCTGGGGTGGCTGTAGCAATTTCTTAAAAGAGACAGCGAAGAAATCTGTCCCATCAATTAACTGATTCTTCCTTTCATGAAAGATTTACTGGCTGGGCGCAGCAGCTCACGCCTGTAATCCCAGCACTTTGGCAGGCCGAGGCGGGCAGATCACCTGAAGTCTGGAGTTCAAGACCAGCCTGACCAACATGGAGAAACCCCATCTCTACTAAAAATAAAAAATTAGCCGGGCAT
>NW_012099034.1:0-1756 GCF_000951045.1 Mandrillus leucophaeus
GGAGGCTGAGTCAGGAGGATTGCTTGAGGCCAGAAACTCAAGATAAGCTTGGGCAATATAGTGAGGCCCCCAGCTCTACAAAATTTTTTTTTTTAATAATTAACCAGCCATGGTGGTAAGTGCCTGTAGTCCCAGTTAATCAGGAGGCTGAGTTAGGAGGATCTCTTGAGCCCAGGAGGTCAAGGCTGCAGTGAGCTTTGATAGCACCACCACACTCCAGCCTGGGCAACAGGGCAACACCCTGTCTCTGAAAGAATAATATTAATAATAATTTAAATATATGTAATCCCAGCACTTTGGGAGGCCGAGGAGGGCAGATCACTTGAGGTCAGGAGTTCAAGACCAGCCGGTCCAACAGGGTGAAACCCCATCTCCCCTTAAAAAATACAAAAATATTAGCCAGGCTGGGCACCTGTAATCCCAGCTACTTGGGAGGCTAAGGCAGGAGATTCGCTTGAATCCGGGAGGCAGAGGTTGCAGTGAGCTGAGATGACACCACTGCACTCCAGCCTGAGCAACAGGGCAATACTCTGTCTCAAAAAATTAAAGAAAAAAAATTTGTTTTAATTAAAAAAAAAAAGAATCAAAGTCAACCCGCCCCGGTCCGGAACCCAAAAACCCAACCAACCCGCCCCCTGCGGCTCCAGGAGAAGGCCCAGGTGTGGGCAGAGGAGGACGCTAGGGGAGCTCAGGCAGGTCTCCATGTCTTCATCTATGATACGCCGAGATGCCACGATGGAGTCGTCTCCTCTGGGTCATTGTGAGAATGAAATGAACGAGGCTGTACCTGAGAGCCTGCCTGGCTCCCAGCGGTGCTTGGGAAGCATCCCCATCTCTCAAAGACAAACCTCGTCCTCTTCCCTGCCTGGAAGAGGCCCAGGCAGACAGCTCCTGGTGTCCCCTCCTCAGCCCCCAGGCCCCTGAGACCCCTGGGGAGGTGCCTTGGTTATGAGCTGCCACAACTGGGGCCAGGGCAATGGGAGGGGGGGCGGACAGCTGCTCTCGTCTGTCCCTTACCGGCCAACCAGCAACTCTTAACCACTGCCCTCCCCTGCCCTGGCCCTCCTTGGGAGACGCTGAGTTTTCTCATGGTCCCCAGAAGACTCCTTGTTACCCACTCACTCATCCCTCATCCAGATATTCACACTGGAGGCTGGGCACAGTGGCTCACGCCTGTAATGCCAGCATTTTGGGAGGCCAAGGCTTGAGCCCAGGAGTTCGAGACCAGCCTGGCCAACATGGTGAAACCCCGTCTCTACAAAACAGAGAAAAATTAGCCGGGTAGCAGGTGGGCGCCTGTAGTTCCAGCTACTTGAGAGGCTGAGGCAGGAGAATCGCTGTAACTGAGCTGAGATGGCACCACTGCACTCCAGCCTGAGCAACAGAGCAGAGAGGCTCTGTCTCAAGGGAAAAAAAAATATATATATGTGTGTGTGTGTGTGTGTGTGTGTGTGTGTGTGTGTGTATACACACACATATTTACCCTGGAGGCAAGAGTTCAGTTTCTGGAGTCTAGATGCCTATGGTTCATCCCAACCCTGCCACCTCCCAAATGGACTTTCTCTGAGCCTCAGTTTCCTCATCTGCCACATGGAATGATGAGCTCTGTCAATCCCCAGTACTGCTCCCAGAAGTCAATGGCAGGCCGGGCGCAGTGGCTCACTCCTGTTTAATCCCAGCACTTTAGGAGGCTGAGGCGGTTGGATCACTGAGGTCAGGAGCTCAAGACCAGCCTAGCCAACATGGTGAAACCCCA
>NW_012099035.1:0-1672 GCF_000951045.1 Mandrillus leucophaeus
TTGATATGAACAAATCCCTATATATTTTTATTAAAAATACAAATATAAATAATAAAATGATTCTGTTCCAATGTACTTCATTCCAATGCCTAGAACAGAAAAAAAGACATGAACTTCTTTAAGAAGCCTTGTTCAAAAAATTGCTAGTAGTTTACAGAGATTGCTAAAGAAACAACTGTCAAACTCAGCCAATTGCTTATCGGGAGTGGGCTTAGAAAGAAGTTACCAGGGAAACCTTTTCCTCACTGGAAAAGGATAAATGTGTACTTGGAGTCCACAGATGGCAAGACTGTAATCTTGCTATGCTTAAATTTTATCCAGGTTAGCCACAGTGGAGAAAACACTGTAGAGACTAGAAGCTAAGAGTGCAGAAGGGCAAAAGCAATTTTTATAACTTTAAGCTGATTATTAATGCTATTAATAATGCTAATGATAGTGCTTAAACTATTAACAAAAATAATTATGAACACTTACAAAGCACTCCGTCTTAGTCACTTGGGCTGCTGTAACAAAAATACCATAGACTGGTAGTTTAAACAACAAACATTTGTTTCTTACATTTCTGGAAGCTGGGATCAAAGTGTGCACAGATTCAGTGTCTGGTGAGGGCTTGCTTCCTGGTGCATAGATGGCCATCTTCTTGCTGTGTTCTATTTTTATTTTTATTTTTGAGACGGAATTTTGCTCTGTTGCTCTGTTGCCCAGGTTAGAGTGCAGTGTTGTGATCTCAGCTCACTGCGACCTCTGCCTCCAGGGTTCATGTGATTCTCCTGCCTCAGCCTCCTGAGTAGCTGGGACTACAGGTGCCTGCCACCATGCCTGGCTAATTTTTGTATTTTTAGTAGAGAGGGAGTTTCATTATATTGGCCAGGCTGGTCTTGAACTCCTGACCTCAAGTGATCTGCCTGCCTCAGCCTCCCAAAGTGCTGGCATTACAGGCATGAGCCACTGTGCCTGGCCCTTGCTTTGTTCTCAAGTGGTGGAAAGGGGTTGAGAGAGCTCACTGGGGTCCCTTTTAGAAGAGAACTAATCCCTTCATGAGGGCTCCACCCTCATGACCTAATCACCACCTAAAGGCCCTTCTTTGTAATACCATAAAATGGAAATTAAGCTTTGTCATATAAATTTTGGGGGGACACATCCATTTGATAACATGCTCTATAGTTTAAAAATTGCACTCTTTTGAATTATGTCTTTTGAGAGATATTATTTCCATCAGTCTCATAATAGAGATGAGAAAACTAAAGTCAAGTACATTATCCATGGTCATACAGGGGTTAATCAAGAGCCCAGAAGTTGTATTCAGCCTCCTTGATTCTAGTGCATACTCCTTTTACATATTACTCATTTTTCTAAAATCATGTTAACTCCTGTTCTTGCTAGTAAGAAGATGCAGTGGTAGATTTATCATGAATTAAAGGAAGTATAGTTTCAGGCCCCCTCACCAGCATAAGCCCATTCCAATGTTTTTGGAGTGGCCCTAATAATGTTCATATATTCATGTAAACTTATACATGTATACACAAATATATGTATACATGTATTTATATATTCATGTAAATTTATACTATACATATAAAAATTTACATAATTTTAATCTAAATATATGTGCATATAAATTTACATAAATATATACATATATGTGTTTGTGTGTGTGTGTGTGTGTGTGTGT
>NW_012099036.1:0-1238 GCF_000951045.1 Mandrillus leucophaeus
AGTTCCTCAGAATGTGGCTGTGTTTAGAGACAGGGCTTTAGAGAGGTAGTGAAATTAAAATTAGGTGACCACGGTGGACTTCAATCCAATCTGACCTGAGCATCTTTTCATGTTTTCATGTGTTTATCGTCCTTTTGTGTATCTTCAGAGAAATGTCTACGTAAGTCTTTTGTTCATTTTGAAATTGGGTTATCGGCATTTTTATTATTGAGTGCATGTATTCTAGATACAAGCCTCTTATCAGATACACGACTCGAGGATATTTTCTTTCATTCTGTGGGTTGTCTTGGATTCTCACTCTGTCACCTAGGCTAGAGAGCGGTGGTGTGATTTTACCTCACTGCAACCTCCATCTCCTGGATTCAAGCAATTCTCGTGCCTCAGCCTCCTGAGTAGCTGGAATTACAGGCATGTACCACTGCGCCCAGCTAACTTTTGTACTTTTAGTAGAGATGGGGTTTCACCTTGTTGGCCAGTCTGGTCTTGAACTCCTGACGTCAGGTGATCCACCCATGTTGGCCTCCCACAGTGTTGGGATTACAGGTGTGATCCGCCCATGTTGGCCTCCCAGAGTGCTGGGATTACAGGTGTGAGGCACCGCACCCGGAGTGCTGGGATTACAGGTGTGAGGCACCGCACCCGGAGTGCTGGGATTACAGGTGTGAGGCACCGCGTCCGGAGTGCTGGGATTACAGGTGTGAGCCACCAAGCCCGGAGTGTTGGGATTACAGGTGTGAGCCACCAAGCCCGGAGTGCTGGGATTACAGGTGTGAGCCACCGCGCCCGGAGTGCTGGGATTACAGGTGTGAGCCACCGCGCCCGGAGTGCTGGGATTACAGGTGTGAGCCACTGTGCCCGGGTCTTTTCACTTTCTTCATGATGTCTTCAATAAAAAGTTTTAAGCTTTGATTAAATCCAATTAATGTATGTTTCCTTTTACTACTTCAGGACACAATTTCTTAATTATAAACAAATAAAAAACCTTTTTGAATGCTAATTACCTAAAGAGAGGTGGTGATAAGATTTTTAAAGTGAGATGTTAAGTATGAAACTGTTTTTTAAGTTTTTAGCTTAGAGATAAGAAGCAATTGTTATTTGAAAGCAGAATGTTTATTACACTATGGACACAAAAATACTTTTTTCCTACTAAATATGAGACCCACCTCCATTGAAGGAATGTGTGATGAAAATCCTTTATGGAAATGTATACGCATATTTCTGTCAAATTATCCTGCCAT
>NW_012099037.1:0-1634 GCF_000951045.1 Mandrillus leucophaeus
GGATCACGAGGTCAGGAGATCGAGACCATCCTGGCTAATATGGTGAAACCCCATCTCTACTAAAACTACAAAAAACTAGCTGGGCGTGGTGGCGGCGCCTGTAGTCCCAGCTACCCGGGAGGCTGAGGCAGGAGAACGGCGTGAACCCAGAGGTGGAACTTGCAGTGAGCTGAGCCCTTTGCCCATTTTTAAAATCAGATTTTTTTGTTTTTTGTATATTTTTATATAATCTTTTATCAGACATATGATTTACAAATATTTTTCTCTCATCCTGTTGGTCATTTTTTCTCACTCTCTTGATAATATCCTTTGATGCACAAATGTTTTTCATTTTGATAAAACCCAATTTATCCATGTTTTGTTGTTGTTTCATGTGCTTTTAGTGTTACATTGAAGAAATCATTGCCAAATCCAATGTTATAAAGATTTTCTGGCTGGTCATGGTGGCTCAAACCTGTAGTCCCAACACTTTGGGAGACTGAGGCAGGAGGATAGCTCCAGCCCAGGAGTTGGAAAGCAGCCTGGGCAACATGGCAAAACCCTGTCTCTACAAAAAATACAAAAATTAGCCAGGCGTAGTGGCTTGCACCGACAGTCCCAGCTACTCAGGAGGCTGAGATGGAAAAATAAGTTGAATCTGGGAGATCAAGTCTGCAATGACACTCCAATCAGGGTGACAGAGTGAGAGCTTATAAAAAAAAAAAATTCCCTGTTTTTTCTTCTAAGAATTTTATAGTTTTAGCTCTTAAGGTTAGGTATTTAATCATTTAAGTTAATTTTTGGGCCAGATGCTGTGGCTCACGTCTGTAATCCCAGCACTTTGGGAGGCCAAGGTGGGTGGATCACCTGAGGTCAGGAGTTCGAGACCAGCCTGGCCAACATGGTGAAACCCTATCTCTACTAAAATTACAAAAATTAGCTGAGCGTGGTGGCAGGTGCCTACAATCCCAGCTACTTGGGAGGCTGAGGCAGGAAAATCGCTTGAACCTGGGGGGTGGAGGTTGCAGTGAGCTGGTATCGTGCCACTGAACCCCAGCCTGGATGACAGTGTGAGGCTCTGTCTCAAAAAAAAAAAAAAAAAAAAAAAGGAAATAAATCACATGTAATTTTTATACCATTATTCTAGGAATTTGGTAGAGTATAGTTAGTAGTGGTGAGAAAATGAACTGCCACAGAAAAGGGGAAAGCACAGATAGAGAGTAAAGGAAACTTCTGTTTTAGAGGAAAAGTGGGAAGAAATCATCTGACCTATGCAGCCCGCTTATTTCATGAAATGGATTAGGGTTTGTACCCTCTCTGGATACTGAGCAGATCTACTGCTCCTTTGGACAAACTGTTAGTAACCTTTTAACAGACAGAGAGGGAGATAAGATGTGATTTATTTTAATTTAAGAATAATAAAAAGGCTACCTCTGTATGTGAATTTCTTTTTTTTCTTTAAGACAGGGTCTCACTCTGTCACCCAAGCTGGAATGCAGTGGCACGATCATGGCTCACTGCAGCCTCAGCCTCCTCGGGTTCAGGTGATGCTCCTGCCTCGGCCTCCCAAGTAGCTGGGACTGCAGGCATGCACCACCATGCCTGGCTAATTTTTGTAGACATGGGCTTTCCAAGTAGCTGGGACTGCAGGCATG
>NW_012099038.1:0-1631 GCF_000951045.1 Mandrillus leucophaeus
AACTGCTTGCTGGACACATCTTTCAGAGTTAAGCTCATATCATCCTCTCTCCCGTTATACACATAAATAAGAACCGATCAGGCCGGGTGTGGCGGTTCATGCCTGTAATCCCAGCACTTTGGGAGACCAAGGTGGGTGGATCACTTGAGGTCAGGAGTTCGAGATCAGCCTGGCCCACATCGTGAAACCTCATCTCTACTAAAAATACAGCAATTAGCTGGGCATGTAGCAGGCTCCTGTAGTCCCAGCTACTCAGGAGGCTGAGGCAGGAGAACTGCTTGAATCCGGGAGGTGGAGGTTGCAGTGAGTTGAGACTGTGCCACTGCACTCCAGCCTGAGTGACAGAAAAAAACAAAAACAAAAACAAAAAGAAAAAAAACAACTTACCAAGTACAACTTAAAGAATTTCTAGAAAGCCTTTAATGCTGCAAAATCTCTCTCACACATTTACTGAGCCTGTGGCTTTATCCTCTATTGAAATTCTTCGTCAATTTGTTATCAAATATGCAGCTTTCATTTATTTTAATTTTTACATTTTGATTCATATTCACTTTTAATAGATATTCAGATAATTTTTTTCTGAAGGAAGGCTACCTTATATTTGTATAGTGTTAGTAATTTGTGAGGAATATATACAGAAACTCTATATAAAATATGTCACCGTTATTACACTGGTCCATAGTGACATCTAGAATTCTGAAGTCCAAAATTCTTTGTTAATTCAAAGGACTCTCATTATTGATTTGATGGGAAAACTTGACCTAATCTGACATAAGACCATTTATTTTCCCTATTTATCCCACTGAATAAGAATAGTCATACATTCTTTAAAAATATGACTATGTTTTGTTATGAGTTATTATCCCAGACCCTGAGTGTTGGTAAAATATGCACTGCAGTCATCTGGAGCTATCCTGTTGAAAGCTTTCAGGGTCTTCCACCTCTAAACTCCAGGAGCAATAGCTTCCCACTATGGCTTCCTGCTTCTATTCCTGGCCCCATGCACAAGTCTATTTCCTAATTTACAGTCACCTTAGTTATTCTTTTAAAACCAAATGTGTCCCCTCACTCTCCTGCTCGCAACTCTCCACTGATGATGAGTCTGAAGGCCCTGTCTGTGGACTATGTGGGCCTCCATGAGCTACCTTAGTTCACTCTCCTCCCTCCACTCTCACCATAGCTCCACAGCTCAATGACCCTCTTGCTCTTTCTCAAACCATCTCAGGTACATATTTCTCCCAGGGCATTGCACCTGCTGATAACTCTGCATGGGAAGTTCTTCTCCTAGATGTTAACAGGGCTCTCTCATTCCCTTCATTGAATTGCCATTGAAATTTTAGCTCCTTAGACTGTTGCCACCAACCCTCCTGAAATAGCATTGCTACCTCCCCTTGTACCTTCCATCCCTGTATCCTGTTTTACTTCTTGTTATCACTGGTCATTACCTGTCTCCATATATGTATGTGTGTATATACAGGGTTGTTTTTTAGTGTTTTACTTCCTTTACTAGAACATTAACATGAATCATGAGGTCAGGGAATGCCCCTTGTTTAACCCTATAAAATTCTATAAAATGCCTCACAAATATGAAGTTTTTAATAAATAAATCTAATTGCTAATAATTATATTTT
>NW_012099039.1:0-1337 GCF_000951045.1 Mandrillus leucophaeus
GAGACCAGCCTGGCCAACATGGTGAGACCCCATCTATACTAAAAATACAAAAATTAGCCAGGCATGGTGACTCATGCCTGTAATCCCAGCTACTTGGGAGGCTGAGGCATGAGAATCACTTGAATTTGTGAAGCAGAGGTTGAAGTGAACCGAGATCATGCCACTGCACTCCAGCCTGGGTGATAGAGTAAGACTCCATCTCAAAAAAAAAAAAAAAGTTTAGGGTTCTTTAAATTGCCTAAAGAATACAGTGTGCATGGTTTCGTACACACTATTACATTAAGTATGCACTAAGAGAATAAGGTATACTGTAACATACAGTATACAATTGCATTGGCAGAATTATATCACATGACAGAAATGTATTCTGAAATTTATATTTCAACTGTTCAGTTGCTTTAAAACACTGGGAATTTTATGACAGTTTCAGCTTGCCAACTCTTCCTGTTTTTTGCCATAATCTTGCTTCTTCTGCAGGTAATTTTTTTTATCAGTGACTGTTATTTGATTTTTCCCTCTGACCTTTATTAATTCTTCAACATTTTACTTAATGATATGAAGAAAGCCACCATTACCCACTTTCCTGACTATATGAACAATGCATTTCTCTTCTTGGTCAGTGATCCGTTATTCTTAAGATCATTCTCACATTCCTTCTATAGGTTTTACTAAAGTAAAATGATTTGTTCAAGCCTTAATTGCATTCATTATCTATGGGTGGTCAGAATCACCCTCACCTTTAAAGTGTTCTTTTTTTCTTTCTCTCTTTTCCCAACAAGAAAGTTATACATGCATATCATATGCACATTACAATACAGTAGTCCCAGATGTTGCTTTCTACAGTGTCTAGAATATACAACATGCAATAAAAAAGCCTTCGGTATAAAATTTCATGGGAAAATATTGCCTTCAAGCATTACTGAAAGTAGATATCTTATTCTGGCAAAAACTAACAAAGTGTTCAGAAGTAGCAGGATTGAAGAAAAAAGCTAACAAAATGGTTAAATTTTCAGATATGTCAGCCAGTTCCAGGATCTGCAAGCATAAAGGACTACATACACATTATCCAGTCCTTACCTGATGACGACCCTCCCGAGGTCTTAGGAATACACCCAGAGGCCATCAGGAGCTGCTGGGAGACCCAAGGCGAAGAGTTTATTGAAAATCTGATTGCCATGCAACCAAAAACTACCACTGCCAACCTCAGGATGAGGTAAGAACTCGCTAAGAAAAACTGTTGGTCAAAAATTATCAGGCTGGGTCTGGCGGTTCACGCCTATATCCCAGCACCTTGGGAGGCTGAGGGGGAAAGATTGCTTGAGCTCAGGAGTTCCAGA
>NW_012099040.1:0-2390 GCF_000951045.1 Mandrillus leucophaeus
TTTTTTTTTTTTTTTTTTTTTGGCAGGGGTGGGGATTACTGCCTATATTTTGGACAAAAGTCATATTAACTGGATGAGATGTTATCTCATTGGGGGCGGGATTACTGCCTACATTTTGGATGAAAGTCATATTAACTGGATGAGATGTTACCTCATTGTAGTTTTGATTTGCCTTTCTATGAGTAGTGATGTTGAGCATTTTTTCATACACCTGATTGCCATTTGCAGATCTTCTTTTGAGAAATGTCTATTCAGATCTTTTGCTTATTTTTAAAACAGATTATTGGTTTCTGCTATTGAGTTATTTGAGCTCCTTTTATATTCTGGTTATTAATCCCTCATCAGATGGATAGTTTGCAAGTATTTTCTCCCATTCTGTAAGCTGTGTCTTCATTTTGTTGTTTCCTTTGCTGTGTAGAAGCTTTTTAGCTTGATATAAATCCCATCTGTCTAGTCTTGTGTTGGTTGCCTGTGTTTTGTGGTCTTATACAAAAAGTTCTTGTCCAGACCAATGACCTGGAGTGTTTCCCAAATGTTTTCTTCCAGTAGTTTCATAGTTTCAAGTTTGATATTTAAGTTTTTAATGCATTTTGAGTTGATTTTATATATGGTGAGAGGGGTCTAGTTACATTGTTCTGCATGTGGCTATCTAGTTTTCCCAGCATCATTTATTGAAGAGAATGTCCTTTCCCCATTGTTCTTGGCACTTTTGTCCAAGATGAGTTGTCTGTAAATGTATGGATTTATATCTGGGTTCTCTGTTCTGTTCCATTGGCCTATGTGTCTGTTTTATGCCAGTACCTGATTTGGTTACTATAGCTTTGTTGTAAACTTTGAAGTCAAGTAGTACGATGTCTCCAGCTTTGTGCTTTTTTCCTCAGGATTGTTTCGGTTATTGAAGGTCTTTTGTGATTCCATATAAATTTTATGATTTTTTTCAATATTTGTGAAGATATTATTGGTATTTTGATAGGGATTGCATTGAATCAGTAAATTTCTTTGGGAAGTGTTATTTTAACAATATTAATTATTCCAGTCCATAAGCATGGAGTATTTTTCCATTTTTGGTGTCCTCTTCCATTTCTCTAATCTGTATTTTATAGTTTTCCTTGTACAGATGCTTCACTTCTTTGGTTAAATTGATTTCTAGGTATTTTACATTCTTTGTAGCTATTGTAAATGAGATTGTTTTCTTGGTTTCTTTTTCAGATTGTTCCCTGTTGGTGTATATAAATGCTAATGATTTCTATATGTTGATTTTCTATCCTACAACTTTACTGAATTCGTTGATCAGTTCTGTTTTATTTTAGTGTAATCTTCAGGTTAGAAAAACATTCTTAAAGCAGGCCTGTGGGTGGCAAGGAAGGCCCAGAAAAGTTAAGCGGTCTGATCAACGTCATTCAGCTAATAAATGACAGAGAAGCAAGCAGGCTCTTCCTGTTTTCCTATACAGCTCCTCATATACCATACTACATCTTGTAAAACAAAATAGGAAATGTCTTCTCAGTGTTTAGTTCATAGATTACTGATTTCCAAAACTAGTAACTAGAAGAAAAAAAAAATATTGGGTGAATTCAAATTTTGCAACATGCTATTTTATTAAATGAGTTTTCTGGACTATAACTATTTCTTTTCTTTTTTATTTTAAGCTTTTCCCCCTTTTTTGCTTCAGGGATTTATTGTATATTCTCTTCAGAGGGTTCTGGTTTGCCTGAATTGAAACAAGCTGATATATATGAGTCATTTAAAATGGAAGAAAATAATAAAAATTATTTCTTGAGCTACCCAGTACTACGTGTCTTACATGCATGATTCACTAAATATAACCCCTATTGTATTCAGGAACACAATATTCCCATTTCACAAATGATTAAGGCTGAGAAAGATGAAAGGAACTTGCCCAATTCACAATGCTACAAAGCACTGAAGTTAGGATATGGGTCCACAGCTAATTCCAATGCAGCCATCTTAACCATAGGTTCTACTGGTTCCAAACTAGTATGAGGGCTTTCAAAATAGATAAATCTTATGCACCGCACAAGAAAAAAATGCTGGCTTTGGGGAGTAATCATAGGTCACTGGCCACGTTTATCAAAGGCTTTGCCACTTACCAACTCCAGACTATATTTCTGGACCATACACTTGAAGACATTCTGAATTTTACAGCATCAAGATCCTCAAGAGCATCAAATCCTTTTTTTTTTTTTTTTTTTTTTTTTTTTTTTTTTGAGAGAGTCTCACTCTGTTGCCCAGGCTGGAATGCAGTGGAATCATCTTGGCTCACTGCAAGCTCCGCCTCCCGGGTTCAGACCATTCTCCTGCCTCTGTCTCCCGAGTAGCTGGGACTACAGGCGCCTGCCACCATGCCTGGCTAATTTTTTGTAATTTTA
>NW_012099041.1:0-1086 GCF_000951045.1 Mandrillus leucophaeus
AGTTTAAGGGAATTGAGGGGAAAAGTGTGTATTTCTTCAGTCTCAGATAACATCTTGACCAACAAGACTTCTCGGTGTCAACAGCTGGTAACAATGTACTTCAAGGCATGTATTTCTTCTGCAAAATGTTTCTGTGACCCTCGTGCTTGACAAAGAAAATTATCTCCTCCTGCTTGACAGAGAACAGTATATCAACCATTTATAATTGTATTGTAGAAACAAGGGATGCTGGCTTTTGTGCAAGCAAGCAAGGGTTTAATTAGAAATTTCATTATTTCAGCCGCTAAAAACGCTGGGGTGCTGAAATCTCAAGGGGCTTGGTTATAATAATACAACACTAAGCAATAGATATTACTATAAAACTGAGGAAATAAGTCTTATAAAACTTTATTTTTGTCTAAGGTAACATTCTGTAATGCAAAATAACATTGGTTTTGGAAATGGCTTCTTTCTTTGAAGACCTTACTTATTTATTTTTTTTTTCAGATATTTGATCTAAGCACATAGATTTTATGATTAGTTTTTAGTTCCTGGTTCACTTGATGATGTTTTTCGAAACTGACATTTCCATGATTGCATGGATGCTTTCGGGCTTGGAATATCATAAACAAGCTAAGATGAAAGAATAAGGAAGATGAACTTGATCTGCATTATCTGTCTCTGAGAGTACTCAGGGGCTTCACCCTCAGCCTAAGGACAAACTGTCACTACTCAGAGCAATCTGAGATGTGCATTCAAATACATATATATGTATGGTACCAGATAGCACCCAGTTCTCCATGCTCGTTCCAATCTATATGACCTCTGTGGATTTTTCTTCTTTTGCTTTTCTCCCAGGTCTGCATCACGTTTTCAGATCCTATGATTATTTCATGGTGGCACTGATGGATTCGGCAAGTAAAACTACCAGACCCACAGTTACATCTAAAAAGCAGAAAGACAGCTACTAACTTTGTAGTATAAAGTATTTGGGGGCTAGGTGCAGCAGCCTACGCCTGTAATCCCAGCACTTTGTGGGGCCGAGGTGGGCAGATCACAAGGTCAGGAGATTGAGACCATCCTAGCTAACACAGTGAAATCCCGCCT
>NW_012099042.1:0-1587 GCF_000951045.1 Mandrillus leucophaeus
GCCTCCTGAGTAGCTGGGATTATAGGCACCTGCCACCATGCCCGGCTAATTTTTGTATTTTTAGTAGAGACAGGGTTTCACCATGTTGGCCAGGATGGTCTGCCCGCCTTGGCCTCCCAAAATGCTGGGATTATAGGTGTGAGCCACCGCCCCCGGCCTAGTTTCACGATTTTTACGTTTCCCTTGTAACACTTGGTTTTTCACAGTTTACAAGCCTTCGTTAATTTACTGGGCTTTACCTGCTGTGATATTTCATTTGGTAACTTGGTCTCTACTTATCTTGGAGGGAAAGTGTTCTCTATCCTCAGTGATGAAATAAGTTATTTATTCTATTTTCTTCTGGTTTCTATTAACGTTCAACTTGGACATACTTTAAATTTGTTGGAGTATATTATTAATTCTCCTTCATGCTGTGATTCAGTTGGTAGAACAGTTTATGTTAAGTCACCTCCCGAGTGGGATGCTGCTTCAGGATCGCCATGGTGTTCTGAGACTTAGGAAACTCCAGTCGCCTCTGTGTTCTAGCCTGGGGCTAGGCTAGAATTGTTTCTGCTTTTTTTTTTTTTTGAGATGGAGTCTCACTCTGTCACCTAGGCTGGAGTGCCCTGTCACAATCTCAGCTCACTGCAAGCTCCACCTCCCAGGTTCAAGCGATTCTCCTCCCTCAGCCTCCTGAGTAGCTGGGACCACAGGCACGTGCCAACACGCCTGGCTAATTTTTGTATTTTTAGTAGAGGTAAGGTTTCTCCGTGTTGGTTAGTCTGGTCTCGAACTCCCGACCTCAGGTTATCCGCCCGCCTCTGCCTCCCAAAGTGCTGGGATTACAGGCATGAGCCACCGCGCCTGGCGAGAAGTACAATTTTTCACATTCTATCTTGGATTCTTTCTATGTGTCCATTTCACTACATTTCTTCTTCTTTTTTTTTTTTTTCTTTTTTTTGAGACGGAGTCTCGCTCTGTCGCCCAGGCTGGAGTGCAGTGGTGCGATCTCTGTCACTTCAATCTCCACCTCCCGGGTTCAAGTGATTCTCCTGCCTCAGCCACTTGAGTAGCTGGAATTACAGGTGCCCGCCACCATGCCCGGCTAATTTTTGTACTTTTAGTAGAGATAGGGTTTCACCATGTTGACCAGGAAAGTTCGAGACCAGAACTCCTGACCTCAAGTAACTCACCTGCCTCAGCCTCCCAAAGTGCTGGGATTACAGGCATGAGCCACTGCGCCCGGCTGAGATATAGTTAGCATATCATAACGTTCATTTTAAAGCGCATGTGTCGGTGGTTTTTAGTATATTCACAGAGTCGTGCAACCATTACCACGGTCTAATTCCAGAACGTTTCCATCACCCCAGAAAGGTACCCATTAGGCGTCACCTTCGATTCCCCTATCCTTCTAGTCCAAGGTAACCATTAAAGTGTTTCTGTCTCTATGGATTTGCCTGTTCTGGACATTTCATGTGGATGGAATCACAAAATGCGTGGCCTTTTGTGTCTGGCTTCTTTCACTGAGCATCATATTTTCAAGGTTCATCCATGGTGTAGCATCAGTGCTTCCATCTTTTTTCTTTTTTTAATTTTTTTTTTTTTTTT
>NW_012099043.1:0-29917 GCF_000951045.1 Mandrillus leucophaeus
CATTTAGTCCATTTACATTTAAGGTTAATATTGTTATGTGTGAACTTGATCCTGTCATTATGATATTAACTGGTTATTTTGCTCGTTAGTTGATGCAGTTTCTTCCTAGCTTTGATGGTCTTTACATTTTGGCATGTTTTTGCAATGGCTGGTACCGGTTGTTCCTTTCCATGTTTAGTGCTTCCTTCAGGGTCTAATATCTTATAACATGCTGTGTGGTCAGCCTACACCCATTCCGGATAACATGAGCTTTTTTCCTCCAGTCGTTTGATTTTACCACCTACAATAACCATGTAAAAGGACACAACATCTTTAAAAGGTGTTCAGTATTTGTGCTGATGATGCCATGATAACTGAAGAGCCAGCACAGCAGGATAGAGTCTACTTCAACAACTAGTCATTTAATAACATGCTTATAACGTTAATGCTATCTTTAGTGGCTTTGAGAAACTTTTCTTTCAATAATATGGTGATCTTTTAAAGACTGCATAATTTAAAGTTTAATACTATGGCTCATAAAACTCTGGGAAAACTGACAACTCGAACTCTACATTATCACAAAGAAGAGATTCCCATCAAAGCAAACCGAAGAGAGGCAAGAAAGAAAGTGGATGGTGCAGATGATGAGAGAGATTAGCAACGTCTTCAGATGACAGTCTAGAGAGCCTGTCAAATCACTTTGTCTAAAGCTATATGACCTTGTGTCTTGTGGTCATCGTCTCTCCTATAAATCAGTATATTAAAATATTTGCTTAAAGAGCTAAATGTCTTAGTGTTACTCTGATTCTCAAAACATTGGCAAAAGTGAGCATGGCAAAATTGTCAAGAAAAAAAATTCACTAATTTATCACATTAACTACTTAAGCCCTTTAAAGTGATTTTTAATTACAAAGAATATAACGGTCAAAATGTAAATTATGTACTGTTTTATATTTAGTGTCTTCTAATGTAAATTATTTCCCCCCACACAAACACAGTTTTAATGTTAAAGGCATAGAAGCACATAATCCTTCCAAACCTACTTCCTATTTAACTTGATATTCCATTTAAAATGGAAGATGGAATTGAAAAGACTGTGAAAATATGAATCAAAGGACATAAAACTAATATGCCAAAGGAATTTGTTAGCTAATTTACATGTTCCTCTATTATAGACATTCAGGGCCAAGATTTTTTAAAAGTGTTTTAAATAATTTTTATTTTATTTTATTATTATTTTTAAAACCACAGACCATGCCCTGATTTGTTTTCCTGGAGAGCACGTGTTTTCAGAATGGAAAAAATTAACATATTGCTTTAGTATGATAGAAAAATAGGCCATTCATCATCTTGTTTTAAGGGAAGGTTCACGGATCAGCTCCTGCATGCTGGTTGTGTGTGGGTTTCCGACACTTTGCATTGCTAAATAATTGAGAACATTAGCTCCCAAACCATGAAAAATTCATTTTAACATGATGTATTATTAATCAATTTAATTTAAAGTGATCTGGAAAGTTCCAATTTCAGTTGTGATGCTTGAAGATAAATTCAGGCAGTGTTTGGTTCTTATTAAAATTGTGTAACTCCTTATTGTCTGATTTTCATTTTTTTATAAGTGGGTCAAACATTAATGAAAGTGGCATACAAGATGACAGGTTGACCATCTCAGTCTACAAATTCATATACCTATGTGTATTTATAAGGAGCAGCTCTAAGAAATTTAGTCCATTTTTCATCGATTAGCAATATTGTCCTGCCATTTTAAAAGTTTACACTGATGCACACACATAGACCAGATATAAATACTATGTGCAAGTCTTTTTCTTTAGTGCTGACAAATTACTGATTAGGCTGACATTTTGCCTCCACAACTTGGTAGAGATTATGAAGTCATTATTAAAATATTTAGTACTTATGACATAAAGTTAGAAGAATGATGATTGCTAATGAGCTCCTATGTCACCATGCAATATCAATCTGAGGTTAAAAGTAGGGTCCCATTAACACATACATATGCAAAGTCATTGTGATGTCTAGCCTTTTTCAGAGTCTTTCAGACGTTTCTGAGAGGCATACATTTCTCTCACATAATTTCCCTTACCCTTAATTTAGTCTCAAGACTTTGGATGCTTGCGAAGGTCCCATTTTTGTTGAAGTCCCATTTCCTCAGAGCTATCAATATGGGGACGCCTGAAGTGAAAAAGGTGCACTGGAGCCTTCGATGTACTTCTGGCCCCTTGATATATCCCATACGTGAGAAACACAGGAGATTCCGGTTCCTGTTTCACTTACAGAGATCAAAGACATACTGCCTTGTTCCCTAATGATTTACAGAGCTTAGGGAGAGAAAAATAAGAGGTCTTTTCGTCTCATTTTTATGTAATCCTTTGGCACCCATCATTCTCTAAGCTCATAACAACCATGATGTTATGAAGACCTGGTGAGGAAAGAAATTCAATTGATAAGAAGCATTCTCTACCCACTATCACCCATCTGCTTTCACAAAGAGACAGTGCAGCTGTGCCAAGCTTGTGTGTCAATCACTTCCCTTAGAATATGTTTTGTTTGTTAGTTTTGTTGTTGTTGTTGTTTTCCCATGACTTTTTAGATTTTTTTTTTATGACTGGAAAGTCCTGGAAGATTCAGTCCAGATGATATGCCACAAACTAACTGAACTCTAGCAGTAAACAAAACTCTGCTATATACAATTTGAAAATAGAGAGATGAGTGTTAATTTTATAATACTTTGAAAGCTAGAAATTAAATATCTATTTATAAGCATACAAACAAAAAGCACCAAAATAGGCATGATATTGTTTGGCCATGTCTCCACTGAAATCTCAACTTGAATTGTATCTCCCAGAATTCCCCATGTTGTGAGAGGGACCAGGGGGAGGTAATTGAATCATGGGGGCTGTTCTTTCCTGTGCTATTCTTGAGATAGCGAATAAGTCTCACAAGATCTGATGGGTTTATCAGGGGTTTCTGCTTTTGCTTCTTCCTCATTTTCTCTTGCGCCACTGTGTAAGAACTGCCTTTCACCTCCTGCCATGATTCTGAGGCCTCCCCAGTCATGTGGAACTGTAAGTCTAATTAAATTTATTTTTCTCCCAGTCTTGGGTATGTCTTTAACAGCAGCATAAAAATGGCCTAATACAGTAAATTGGTACCAGTAGAGTAGAGCATTGCGAAAAGATACCCAAGAATGTGGAAGTGACTTTGGAACTGGGTAACAGGCAGAGGTTGGGAGAGTTTGGAGGGCTCAGAAGACAGGAAAATGTGTGAAAGTTTTAAACTTCCTTGAGACATGTTGAATGGCTTTACCTAAAATGCTGATAATGATATGGACAATAAAGTCCAGGATAAGGGGGTCTCAGATGGAGATGAGAAACCTGTTGAGACCAGGGATGAAGGTGACTGTTGTTATGTTTTAGCAAAGAGACTGGCGGCATTTTGCACCTGCCTTAGAGATTTGTGGAACTTTGAACTTGAGACAGATGATCTGGCAGAAGAACTTTCTAAGCAGCAAAATATTCAAGAGGTGACTTGGGTGCTGTTAAAGGCATTCAGTTTTATAAGGAAAGTGGAGCATAAAAGTTTGGAAAACGTGCAGCCTATGTGATAGAAAAGAAAAACCCATTTTCTGGGGAGAAATTCAAGCTGGCTTCAGAAATTTACATAAGTAGCAGGAGCCCGTAGCATGTGGTGACACAATATGTTAATCCCAGAGACCATGGTGAAAATATCTCCAGGCCATGTCAGAGAACTTCACTGAAGACCCTCACTTCACAGATCCGGAAGCCCAGGAGGGAAAAGTGGATTGGTGGGCTGGGCCCAGGGCTCCTGTGCAGTGTGCAGCCTAGGGACTCGGTGCCCTGTGTTCCAGCCACTCCAGCCATGCTGAAAGGGGCCAATGTACAGCTTGGGTTGTGGCTTCAGAGGGTGGAAGCCCCAAGCCTTGGCAGCTTCCACGTGGTGCTGAGCCTGCAGATGCACAGAAGGCAAGAATTGAGGTTTGGGAACTTCTGCCTAGATTTCAGAAGATGTATGGAAACACCTGGTGGGGCCCTCATGGAGAACCTCTGCTAGGGCAGTGCAGAAGGGAAAGGTGGGGTCAGAGCCCCCACACAGAGTCTCTACTGGGGCACTGCCTAGTGGAGCTGTGAGAAGAGGGCCACTGTCCTCCAGAACCCAGAATGGTAGATCCACCAACAGCCGACAGCTTGCACTGTGAGTCTGGAAAATCCACAGACACTCAGCGCCAGCCAGTAAAAGTAGCTGGGAGGGAGGCTGTATCCTGCAAAACCACAGGGGTGGAGCTGCCCAAGACCATGGGAATCCATCGCTTGCATCAGCATGACCTAGAGTCAAAGGAGTTCATTTTGGAGCTTTAAAATTTAACTGCCCTGCTGGATTTGGGACTTGCATGGTCCTTGTAGTCCCTTTGTTTGGGCTAGTTTCTCCCATTTGGAATGGCTGTATTTACCTAATACCTGTGCTCCCATTGCACCTAACAAGTAACTAGCTGGCTTTTGATTTTACAGGCTCATAGGAGGAAGGGAATGGCCTTGTCCCAGATGAACATTTGGACTGTGGACTTTTAGGTTAATGCTGAAATGAGTTAAGACTTTGGGAGACTGTTGGGAAGGCATGACTGGTTTTAAAATGTGAGGACATGAGATTTGGAGGGACCAGGGGCAGAATGATATGGTATGGTTTGGCTGTGTCTCCATTGAAATCTCAATTTGAATTGTATTTCACAGAATTTCTACATGTTGTGGGAGTGACCGAGGGGGAGGGAACCAGGGGGAGGTAAATGAATCATGGGGTCGGTGTTTCTCGTGCTATTCTGGTGATAATGAATAAATCTCACAAGATCTGATGGGTTTATCAGTGGTTTCTGCTTTTGCTTCTTCCTCATTTTTCTCTTGCCACTGCCATGTAAGAAGTGCTTTTCACTTTCTGCCATGATTCTGAGGCCTCCCCAGCCATGTGGAACTGTAAGTCCAGTTAAACTCATTTTTTATTTTTATTTTTTCCTAGTCTCTGGTATGTCTTCATCAGAAGCATGAAAATGGACTAATACAAGGCATTTTCAGGCACATACTTCCACAGGATAAATATACCTTTGGTGAAGGGAAAAGACAGAGGATGGCCCATTTCTATTGAGTGTGAAAGGCACAAGTTGCGTGGACTTGATAACCCTATAATCTTCTGTCCCATTCACAGGACATACATACGTTCTACACAATAGTATTCATCAGTATTATCACTGCAGAGAAATAAGAGTTAAACGCTTTAGGTTTATGCTACTTTCACAAAAATTACTTGCGTGCCAGCATTTATGCTACCTGAATATGATTCAGAAATATCCATTTTAACTGTAATAATGTATGAGATATTTAAATGATGGAGGGAGAGTTGGATAGGTGTGAACTGGTGTGGTGGAAAAAACGTCTTCCCAATAGCAAGGCATTTTGTCTGAAGAACTATGGTAGAAAAAAATAAAAATAATTTACTTTAATAAGGTTCAGTTGAAATAAATTTAGATGCAATCACACATTTACTCAAGGCAAGATAATACCACAAGATCTCCTTTGCTCTAAACCACCTAATAGAAAAGTATTTTGTTATTAGGATTTTATTATCTGTGCTATTTCAATTTATTTTGTATGTTTCTATTACTGCATGTATTACATTTACTTTCTGCTTATCTAGGTGTCTCTCTAGCTAGACTGTATGCTCCTAGAGAACAAGAACCATGTCTTACTCTTCTTGTTACACTGCCTGGCCATGATGGAAACCTTGATATGCATTTGTTGAATTAAATTGAACTTGAAGGTTCTATCTTGTCATTTGGAATTCCATAATTCAGCATATAAGCTATTTATAATTTTGGCTCTTCTTGGGTTTCAACTCTGCCAAGTTTTGTTCATGGCCATTGGACTTTGTCATCCAAAAGAATGACTCAACACAATGGCAGGGCATGTCCCTAAGTACTGTTCATTCATGATAACCTCATCATCATTAAAAAAAAAATCCAGTTCCCTGGATGGAAGGGTAATTTGCAATTTGTCTCCTTTTAAAAGTAGGATTTATTACACTCACTCTGAGTTGTTGAGCCATGACAATAGTTTTTTCTTCGTAAGACCAAAATCCTACTTCTTATTAATTCAATTTTAGATATGATTTCCCTGAAACATCACATTTCACACACTTCATCTAATAACAATAATTACAAGTAGTTGCAGAGTGAAGATTCTTATAGCCTTTCAACAATATGTTTATACCATTAAAGACGTGTATTCTCATATATCTTAGAGCTGACATTCGTTTGGGGCATAAATCTGAAGTGTCACTCACCAATAAGCAGAAACATTTCTCTTCTTCTATGTAATCGGGTGTTCAAACTTACATTAGGCAAATAATAAACTAAAAAGTATTTGGATGCAAAAATAAGGTGTAGAAAGATTAAAAAATAGGAATCTAATATCAGTGGTCTCAGGTTAGAAGACAACTTAGAACCTGAACTTAAAATGCAGATTAGGTCTGTGAAATTGTCAAGTACACACAAACACATTCACACGCATTTTCCTACCACTAAGAAATCCATTTCAATGTTCTAAATATTTAAGTTTATCCATTTCATCTATGAGGTGATAAAAGCATGCCTTTAGTACTCATAATCTTCATTGTTTAGTCTTGATCGTTTAGAATAGATACAGTATATACACCGTCTGTCCTGCTGTATGCTATGTTCCATGTATAACTTAGATTAGTGCAAAGATCTGATTAATGGCAGAATACAGCATCTAAAAAAAAAATCACAAAGAACACTGGTGTGCTTGAGATGCTAAACCCTTAGGGCCTCACTGACTTTTAGGCAGGAGTAGAAAGTAGCGACTTGCTGGAAATTTTTGGTTTTGTCTGCAAATTTCTAGTAGAAACAAAGCAGCCCAAGAAAAATACGCTGAGATAATGATTTTGTCTAAACAATGACAAAGCATGTATGTGAAAACAAAAATTTTGCCTTTTGTCCAGTCTTCTTCACTTTGAATAAACAGAGTAACAGACTCCTCTCAGAAATTGATGGAAAATGGATTGCTGTGAACACATGTTTGGGGGAGCAACATTTTTGCTAGAAATAGATCTGTACTCTATCATATGTCTTCACTGAAATCCAATAATTTAAAAAATAATAACCTGGTGTTTCACTTATTTAAGGCATATTCTTATCTGAACACTGTGCCAATTTTTTGTTGTTGTTATTTTGCTTAGGTTTTGATACAGTCCTACTTTTATCCCCCTTTTAAAAATGTGAAGGCTGAAGTTGAAAGAGTTTTGTTATATGCTCAAGGTCATAACTTACTAAGGAATACAGCTTAGTTTGAAATTCAGGGTTATGTTCCAGATACTATGCTTCAAGTTACTGCACCTGTTCCTCCTCAGTAAACTACATGTTCTTATGTAGGCTTTATATCTGGCGAGAATTTAAAATGTGAGTTTTGTTTTGACAGCTAGAGAATGGTCTGAGAAATCTCTACTCAAAATACTGTGGAACATAATGGATCATATGGCAACTGATAAGGAAAAGGCTGATTATGAGTGAGCCATTTTGGAATAAAAAATTATGAAAAGGCTAGTAATGAGTAGGCTACTTTTAGGAAAAATATTATCTTTATGGAACTTTCATTCAAGATGCCTTTTTAAAATTCAAGATATTCTGCGGCCGGGCGCGGTGGCTCAAGCCTGTAATCCCAGCACTTTGGGAGGCCGAGACGGGCGGATCACAAGGTCAGGAGATCGAGACCATCCTGGCTAACACGGTGAAACCCCGTCTCTACTAAAAATACAAAAAACTAGCCGGGCGTGGTGGCGGCGCCTGTAGTCCCAGCTCCTCGGGAGGCTGAGGCAGGAGAATGGCGGGAACCCGGGGGGCAGAGCTTGCAGTGAGCTGAGATCTGGCCACTGCACTCCAGCCTGGGCGACAGAGCGAGACTCCGTCTCAAAAAAAAAAAAAAAAAAAAAAAAGAAAAAAAAGATATTCTGCTAAGAAATGTGGAAACTAAGGGAAAAAATTGCTTCTGAAATGACCGACTGCCAGCATGACAAAATCTTATAGTTGGATCTGATCATTATTTATCTTGATACCTGTAATTTTACCCTCCAAGTGAATATAAAGTTCCACGAGTCTTTAGGGATTTCTACATTTCTCAGTGTATGCTTAGTTTTGTGTATAGCAATAGGTTCTGAATATTTCTACCATAAAAACTAAAACAAAATTTGAAGCTTTCATATGTCAAACTTAGTCTTCTAAACATTTTTGACTACAGAACTCTATTGTCATTCAACACACATTAATACCCCAGTGTCCAGTCTAAAATTTTCTACACTCTGGTGCATTATACTTCATTTTGAATCCCTGCAATCTCCCAAATGCTACTCTAAACCGACAAAGTGCATGAATAACTAGTGACTTCAGTGGGCAAGGGGAAGAGGGGCAGGCTTAGCAAACTGGCAAAATTTTACTCTAAATTATCAACATTTTGATATATTCAGATACCTACAACATTTAAAATATTCTGTAACCACCAAATTTACATAAATATAGAGGATGAGTATTCATAGCAATTTTATCTATCTTTTATTTTCCATGATATCTTAACTAACCCTCCCTGCCATACTGTTTTATCATAGCCCTTTCTCCAATTAATCAGTGATAAACTTACATCTTCTATATATTTGTCAAATGTATTTGCACACTGATGTATGCAAAAACATGTTTTTCCAGGTACATTCTAATTTTTTTTTCTCTTACTGAAATGAATAGATTTGCTAAAATACATTTTTTGAAGCTTTGTTAAATGAGATACTTTTTGTAAGGTTAACACTAAATTAAAGTGATTACAAATTTATTCACTATTCTTGAACAAAATCTACAAGGTGTTTCATAGGCTTCAAAAGAGTTGAATCTTTTGGAAATTATCTGTATTTGGAGCAAAATCAGGCAATTGGCACGGACAGACAAAATATAATTTTGTCCATGAATTTAATAACTATAACTATAACTGCCTCTGAGCTGTTACCCATGCCAACTGAGCCCACATTTCTCAATCCCTTCCAAATATTATCCACAGGAAACTTATCAAGGGAGATTGGCATCAATGTCCGAATTAAGCGAAATATTGAATCTATTCTCAAGCAAACATTGACTAAGATGGTTTTGATGGTAGGCATATTATGCTATTTTTGTTATACTTTTAGCTGTAGGGATAATGCCTGTCTTATTATCTCATTCATTTTATAACATCAGAGGTGTTCAATCTTTTGGTTTCCCTGGGCCCCACTGGAAGAAGAAAAATTGTCTTGGGCCACACATAAGATATAATAACACTAACAATAGCTGATAAGCTTAAAAACTAACAAAAAAAATCACAGAGTAACTCATAATATTTTAAGAAAGTTTACAAATTTTTGTTGGGCTTAATTTAAAACCATCCTGGGCTGCATGAGGCTCATGGACCATGGGTTGGACTAGCTTGTTCTGCATCCTGGTTTCTTTTCTAAAAGGGTTCTGCTGATTATAACACGTGCTTGCTTTAAAATACTTTGAAAATTTAACGCACCTATGTTTGTATGTATGTATAATGAAGAAAAAAATAATAAAACATAATTCCAGATAACAAAGATTATTATCCACTGTTCATATTTGGTACATTAATATTCCATCTGATTTCCCTCACTCAGACACTGACACTTTTCCTATTGCTCTCCATGTCTCTCATCAGAAGTGTGTGCAGTAATGGTAAGATACATCCTTTGGCTACATTCACATGGGCATTTTTTCCCATTTTTATGCCATTTCCAGTATTAACTCTGCTTCAACATACTATATGGACTTTTATTATGTGTCTGTCAGACAACTGTCTGGGCATTGGGGATTTAATTAAAAACGTAACAGTGACAGTTCCCATTCCTATCTCATTGAGCAAATAAAAGGTATATTTTAAAAAGAAACACCCAAACAATATGTAAATTAACAAGAATAGTTTAGACAGCAGGAATTGCTATGCAGAAAAACAAGACAGGCTGTTGTAAGTGAGCAAATGGAAGACTACTTTAGATCAGGTGAGAAAGGGAGGTCTCTCTATGTAAAATGTAAACTGAGAACTGAATATCAAGAACCAGGTGACCGTGTTAATAAACATCAGAGAAGGAAAAATGTCCAGGAAGAAGGAATTGCTAGAGCAAATCCTACTGCAACCAATGTAATTGGTGTGTCTAAGAAAAGAAACATTGCATGGTTGGGACACAGTGAACACAAGGGGTAAAGTAGTTCAAAATAAACAGGAAAAAAAACAAAACAAAACAAAACAAAACCTCAAGATGGTCTGGCCAGTTTATGTGGGGTTTTGTAGGCCAGAGTAGAATGTGAAATTTATTATAAGTGTAATGAAAAGTCATTGGATGATTTTAAGCCAGTTGGATACATGATAAATGGTTTCAATGAAAATCATTCTTGACTACATATATGAAACAACCACAGGTCAAAATCTTTGCAAAAATGTCTAAAGAGACTGGACCTACAAAGAAGAGAAGATGAATCAGCCTTCTGTTTTCACACAAATCACTTTTGGACCATAAATTTAATTTGTGCCAACAATGATTATCATTACAAGTAGTAGAATAAAGAAAATGTCTTTGGGCTAGGAATCAGAATACCATTACTGGGATTTTTTGCTTACTTGTGTGACTATGAGTGAATCATGTTTCTTGAAGACTTAGTGCCCCGATTGTGAAAAACGAGATAACTGGATCACCTTGAAGAGGTGTAACCACTCCTTTCCTCTTGTCCTATTCCTTATCAAATCACTTACCTGTGGGCCATTTTCTTAAGGGAAAAAATGAAATATGAAACAATCACTGCTGTCCATACAAGGACTACAAATACCACAGCAAGTTCCCATTCTCGTCTGTTTACAACTATTGCTACGAATTGAGTTGGCCAAGTATTTAATCCAAAAATTAGTTGTCATCATAGCATTCCTGTGACATTTACATTTTAAAGACATACCTGACTGTGGATGCTTCACAAAACTTACTTGCTTAATAACAAAAAGGAAAATCCCATCAATTTCTTAAATATTTACTGAGAGTAAAATTCATATGGTGCTAACTTGACAATAAAGGGAAAATTAATGCTGTGTTCTGAAATATTCTAAGTGTTTTGATGTAAGATACTCAGATAAATATGAATATAATCAATATTCAAATGAAACTGTATAATAAAGAAATATAATTCTTGGTTTGTGTAATTTTTATGTTAAAAATGCATATTACCACATACAGACATCTATTTAGTTATACTCATTTTTGAAAAGCTTATATTAGGAAAACACAAATAACTACATGGAACAGACAAGACATAATTATTAAACTATGGTTTAACATAAGGGTGCCAAAAACCTGCAATGTATTATAGAAACATACAAGCAAATCATTTGCAAAATGCAGGATTATTTTCCAGATATAATTTGCCCATATGCATCACCTGGCAAAGCAAGGAAAGTGATTCCCTCAGCTCCCCAACTCCCTTTCCCATCGGCTACTTATAAGAGTGCTTTTCTTTTCAAGGTTGCTTTTGACATTAAGAGTGTGGGTAGAGGAAAAACAAATAGAAGATGAACATGTGGACTCTTGCCAAGAAACCTATGCTCTCCAAACCTTCACAACCATAGTTCTTAATGATAGTTTGGGATACGTATATGTAACCGGGACGATCTGCTGTTTTCAAGCAAAGAAATAAAACATGTTGAAGGACTTCGCTAAGTAATAGAAAGAATGATGGACTGATGACCAGATTTACTTGACTGCGTAAATTTGTGCATTTCCTTTAGATATATGACCTTTCTACTCTTCTTCTGCAATGTCAAGGGAATTAACTAAACTACATTTCAGCTCTTTTTACATTCCAAAATCATATGTATCTAGAATGAATCATGCACTAAATCATCAAGTAAACATTTATTGGCTCCAATCTTTCTCTCTGACTTCATCTCCAATCTTTTACTCTACCCTTCAGCTACGTTAACCTTGTTCTTCCTGGAACAAGCAAACTTGTGCTCAGATAAGAGCCTTTTAACCTTATATGAGAACCTTAAGAAGCTTCTGGATTTTTCCCAAGGCGCACACCTTATTATTTAAATCTGTGTTCATTTGACACTCCCTCAAAGAGGCCTTTCTCAAACAATTCAACATCAACTTCAACTCTACCTAAAGCACTTTTATTCTTTCATCCCTTTTACCACTCATATTTCCCTCAACATATGCCATTGTCCAAAGTTGATTCCCTTCCCCATTTCATCCTGTCAGAATGAAAGCTCTGGGAAGAGTTTCAAGCATTTCCATTTTGAATTCTATATCAACTAATATTATGCCTTATTATATGTAAGTACTCCATTATTCTTCAAACAAGACAGAATATTTGTGTTTTATATCCCATTCTCATATTCACATATGCCATGTTCACAATCAAGCCATTAAAATTCTGAATTATCTTTTAACTTTTTCAGTTTTCTCAGTTTTCTACATCAGAAAGCTTAGCACCATCTTTGATTCTTTCCCTCACTCTTCAATGTATTCTACCATTATGTTTTTTGATAGTTATTCCCAACCTATATGCCTGCATTTCTTTATCTACCTCTAAGCAACTTTGAGTCTCTCTTTTTTTATATTCCCTCAATGATAAAGTAAAATGTGCCTAAGACTGTAGCTTTATGTTCATGCTTGCAACTATTAAAAAAAAAAAAAAGTTTGCCCTTATTAACATACGATCAACTACGCCTCTTAGTTTTCAAGGTCCTGAAATGTCTGGTTCACTTAAGCTTTCAAACATCCTAACTCTAATCTCAGTTTAGGCCAATGACATTACTATTCTAAGAGTACATAATCATTTTATTTTCTCTACTTGTATTTCTTCCAAATTAACTGCTTTACTCTCAATTATCCAAATTGAACACCTTCCAAAGCCTAGCTTAAGACTTACTTTCATACATATAACATAATGTACTAAATTCTCAGTGATGTATTCCTTCTCCAAAATCCAATCACACTTATAAACTAAATAATATATACCTAATAAATTTTATTCTCTGTTGTCATTATTTTTACGGCCAATTGTTCTATGTGAATGCGATTCTCCCAACCCAGTTGATGTGGTCTTGATGGAAGGTGCTGCATTTTATGCCTCTTAGGTAGCACAAATTAAGCATTGTGCATGTGGAAGTATCAATAAGAGATACAAACTTTGCTGTTTAACATTCATTTGCCTAAAACCTAGAGAGGTAAAATACACGTCTACGGTTATAATATAACCAGTAGCAGAGTCAGAACTTAAACTCAGATGTCTTAACTCCTAGTCCAGATAGCTTGTCATCTTAGATAATCTCTCATAAATCATGTAATTCAAATACTAAACTGTTTCTTAAGGATAGTCCTAAATATCAAAGGAAATAATAATATGGCGTGACATATACATTTTCTCAGAGCAAAATGTTGACATTACTTAATACTTGAAGCATTTTGGATGAAAGGAAAAGTCACCGTGTCAAACATTAGAAATAATGACAATCACTTAATACCTGACATCTCCTCCTCAATATAACCAACAAGCAATAATGGCTCTGCTGTGTTCAGTTTTGTTTTACAGACTCTGCCAGTGCTTATGATGATAGTTGTTGTCAAACCATACCTTGTACAGAAGTGGTGGCCTGCAGTTGAAGCACCTATGTAAGGGAGTAAAATTTGTGGTTAAGAGGAATGCAGAACCCTCTGGGAATGTCATTTCAATATAGCATTTTGGAGAACTTAGTCTGGGTCAGTCTCATTGTACTGAAAGCTCCCCAGAACCAGAAATTGCTCTAGCAACCTGTCTTTATGGTTCAGAATCTGAGAGAAAAGAAATATAAATGCCTCTTTGTCAATCATTTTTAAAAATAGATTTGATAATAACATAGACAAATATTTTTAAGTTCCAAGTACTACAAACATCTGTAAAATACTGATTTTGCTGAATTATAAATTAAAAAGAGACTCATTGTGGGCATCTAATTTTCCTGTACAGAAAAAAACTTTGCTGAATGATCTCCTTTTGAGATACGCCTTCTATCTGATATAGTCAAGTCTGAACACGTTTAAGAAACAAAATCTCATTGCCTGTGATAGGCATGATAATGGCCCCCCAAAGAGGTTTATGCCAAGGGAATTAACTAAACTATATTTCAGTTCTTTGTACATTCCAAAATTGTATGTTTCTAGAATGAATCATGCACCAAATCATCAAGTAAACATGGGCCCCAGTCTTTCAGACTCTCCAAAACTGTCAGAATCTCCAAAACTGTCAGATTCTGTCAGAATTTCCAAAACTTCTAAGTATGTTGTCATACATAGTAAGAGGGACTTTGCAGATGTAATTAAATTTTAGGGCCTTGAGATGAAAAGAGTATCCTGAATTACCTTGGTGAGTCCAATCTAATCAGATGAGTTCTTAAGGTGAAAATGAAGGCCGGGCGCGGTGGCTCACGCCTGTAATCCCAGCACTTTGGGAGGCCGAGACAGGCGGATCACGAGGTCAGGAGATGGAGACCATCCTGGCTAACACGGTGAAACCCCGTCTCTACTGAAAATACAAAAATGAGCCGGGCGCGGTGGCGGCGCCTGTGGTCCCAGCTCCTCCGGAGGCTGAGGCAGGAGAATGGCGGGAACCCGGGGGGCGGAGCTTGCAGGGAGCCAAGATGGCGCCGCTCACTCGGGCCTGGGCCACAGAGCGAGAGGCTGTCTCAAAAAACAAACAAACAAACAAAAGTGGAAATGAAATGGAAAACAAGGGCATGAGAGAAATTCAAATTGAGAGGAATTTCATTCCCAGCTGCTGGCTTTCTAGTTCAAACAGAGGTACCAAGAGACTAGAAGTGTAGCAGCTTCTAGAAACAGTGAACAGCTCTGTTTGCAGTCAGTTAGAAAGTGGGCACCTTGGTCCTAGAACCTCAAGCAACTGAATTTATGAGTAGGAAATGGATTATTCCCCAGACCCTCCAGAAAATAATGCAACCTACTGACAATTTAATTTTAGTTGGATGAGACCAATAGCAGTGTTGTTACCTGCAGAACTGTGAGATAATAAATTTGTGTCGTTTAAGCCCGTAAGTTCCTGCTAATCTATTACATTAGTTACAAAAAACTAATATACTGACTTAGTAAGCATATGAGTAAAAGGGAATATTTAATTTTCACGAGAAAGAGAGCTGCCCCACAATAATTGTGCATTCTGTAAATGCACAATTACAGAAATGCCATCAAGCATCATCTCCTACACAATTGCCAAGTTATGTGTGTGGATCAACATATGGCAACCCAGTGTTTACCACTGGGGACATAAGAGTGATAACTGCGGTTTAACACCTTTAAATGGAAAAGCAATTGAATCCAGGACCAAGCTAAGATGTAAGTAAATATTCACTTGACAATTTTAGGCAAACATGGATAATAAAAAAATCACCTGTAAAGGAAGTAAAATTGTTCTCAGCACATCCGAAGACTTGTTCTAAGTCAGAACTCAGGTATATTCAGCTCAGCATTTTCTGTCTTTCAGAGACACCAAGAGTTATGTTTGTTCAAGCATTCATGTCTTCTTCGTGTTAAAACTAAAAAATTCAGAAGTTATCCTCTTGTATTGATCAAATTATAGAACTGCCTTCTGAGAATTTATATAAACATTTCTAAAAATTTTTCCTTGTATTCTAGGCTATGATTAATTCACTTAATTTACTACCATTGTGCAAACTAGAACATGTAAAATGTTTCATTAGCTTGTTCTGATACCTTAGGACATGACAAATTATTCTTTTCAATTTATTTATAATCTTAATGATTTTGCAGTTTTGTGATAGGTTTTTTTTTTTCTTGTCAGAGTAAAGGTTTGATTTTATTCCTTTACCTGTAAAGCAAGAATATTATTAATATCTGTACATAAATTTATTGTGAGGCTTAAATATGGTAATGTATGGGAGCCATGTAGAACAGCGCCTAATACTTGTAATGCCATCATAAATTTCAACTCTTGTTGGTTCGTTATTGTTGTTAATTGCTCATCCTTACTTAATCTTTTATCATCTTCATTGCCCTTTTTTAAAAGCCCATTTCAAGAGGCTTCCCATATATATTATATGTTACAATTGATTATTCATTTAATTTTTTTCATTACCCAATAACCTTTTAAACTCCAGGCATGTGCTAGATATTGAAGCAAGGAAAATGATTTAAACACAAGCTTCCTTTACCTTCCAAGTGCTCAGGGTCTAGCATCTTCAAATTAGAATGGCCACTACAGTCACGTAGTGTGTCATTCAATCTGATGTAGTTAAACTACAATAGCCAACATTCTCCAAATCTCGGTGTTTTAAAAAATTTACAAGATAAAGTTACATTTTTTTCTTGTAATGTTGACTGAGTCCTGAAGGCTACACAACTCATCTCACCTTATAGGAGCATATGCTGCAACCCTGCAACAGTGGAGAAGAAAATAGGCAAATCAGCATTTCCTCTCTCATTATTTTGACCAACACAAAATCTCATGGATATATTCAAACTCAAAAAATGTGAAGTATAATTTCTCATGGGTCAGCAGCAATAAAGCCAGAGATATTTGTGTGTACACTTAATATCCCACATGTGTACTTATTCCTCCACAATAACAAATAATCCTGAACATAAGTAGCAATCTGGCAAACAAGAGTTGAACCTTTCTGGTGGATCTATTTTGTATAACTTGTATTTGGAGGTCATAGAGAGAACACTGAATGGTCTACATTATTTTAAATATTAATAACACTTCAATTCTAATGATGATAAGTATAAATACATCTAGCAAACTTGGTTTCACAAAGAGCGGATATTTAATGAGCAAGTTTTATAAATAAGTTATATTTTTATTAAAAACTAAAATGTATATTGTGTTAAAAATATGTATTAGATGTGTGATGATGTAGCCTTCTGACATCTTGCTACACTAGTTACAGTTTATTTTTTCAATCTTACAAATTACCATATATTTTAAAGCAAAATGTAAACATTTGTTAAAGCAATGTATTCTGTATCTTTGTTTGAAGTAATTGTATTTCAGTGTCCAAACCAATAATATAATTTTTGCAAAATTCATAAAATTGAATATTCTTCAGCTAGCTCAGGTGATAATGGTACTTAAAACGTTTATATTCTATGCCACTCAAAGATAACTTTGGCATCTAGATGTTGCTGTCCCCTTTTGGGTGAGTCACTTTCATGTGTCTCATGACTGAAGAAGGAGAGAATCTACAAATATTAATTTCACTATCTCACTGGCAGAAATGAAAACCGTTATTGAGGCTTAGTCTGATTTCTCCAATTCAATAAGTGTCTAGATATCTTAAGATATTGCTTCAATGCAATTTTATATTCAATTTTAAGTATTCCAGAATGTTTTCTAAGGACAAACTTCTTGTTAACTATTAAGGTACCACAGGTATCAACTAAACAGATACACATAATGAAAGTTTGTTTTCAGGTTCTTTGGATTTTAGGATTGGTATCATGCTTCAGAAAATGAATATATTCTTTATATAGAAAAGTTGCTACACTTGTCCTAATATCCATTCATCTATTTCTCATACCCTGAATTTATGGAGTAAAGCCAATTTTAAAATGAATTTATTCTTGCTAAAAGTTTGCTGTATATTTTTCTGTCAAAGTCAAACTATGTCTACTATATGGTATTATAATACTATGAGCCTAGTTTTTCTAAAATGCTTCCGCTGTCATTTTGCCAATGTGTGCTCTTGAAGTGATTATTCTACAAGAAAGCATTCCTGAATGAAGAGTTTTACAGAGTTAGGAGTTGGGGGTAGACTCCCTTGACAGCCTCTGTATTCTATCACTTATTCTTTGGCAAAGCCTCATACTTCCTGATGCTTAATCTTATTACCATAAGATGGAATTTTATCACTTTGTACATCGCTTTTTGCATCTCTTTTCCACTCTGAACTATTTCACTGATCTCATTTTAAAAGTTGTTTTATTATGCCATTAATTTGTTCAGAAACCTCTGGGGTGTTTCAGTTACAAATCTCATCCATGTTGAAAGCTCTTCGGGGTATAAAGAAGGTGTGTTTTCTCACATCATAGTACAGTTTCAGATTCCTGGAGACCTTAGTTTTAACCCCAGATTCAACATTTAGGTAGGGCATTTAAACTCCGCAGTCCTATGTGTAAAATAGTGATAATGTTTCCCTCAAATGGTTCCTTCCTCTAGGTGCTGTCATAAAGAACAGATGATCCATTTTCAGAGAGAATAACAAAACATCTGGCACACAGCAGACACCTGTCATGTTAGTTCTGTTTCTCTACTCATCTTATTTACTACCCAAGACAAGTTACAGCTCTGTGTCTTTAAAAAAAACAAATTTGACAATATACAAAATTTTGCTTCTTTAATTCTTCTATTTCTTTTTCATCTCTCTGTATATGATTTCAATGTTATAAACGTATATTATGCTTGTGTGCCTAATATAGACTGAATATTATTGTATATACTACATTTTATATAAACAAAACACTCTACAGACTTGTATGTTCAAAACCATGTAAAGTTTCAATTGTGGGTAATTTAGTTAACTTTAAAGTCAGTTTTGATAATAATAGATTCTTGCCCTACATGGTAACTTTAGCACCCAGTCTTACCATCAAATATGTACCCTCTTCCATTTTCATAGTCAGTTGTACCTCTAAGGCAATATATTAAACTAATAGAATATACTAAACTAATAGAATATACTAAACATAATAGTATATTTAGTTTAGAATATACTAAAAAACTATATTGCCTAGAGGTGCAACTGTGTGTGAAAACAGAAGAGGGCACGTATTGAATGGTAAGGTTAGGTGCTAAAATTGCCATAGGAAGATTTTAACTAATATATATAGCTTGAATTTTTTATTTTTCTTTCCCTCTACACCCCTCATCTACCTATATCCCTATTAATAAATCTACACTACTTACAATTTCACACTTATGTGTTGCATAATACATATACAAATAAAACCTGGACCATGCTACTGCATGAAAAAAATAATGCAATGTGATTCATGCTGAGGAACTGACATGGGTCTTAAAGACTCAGATACACTCCTCTGTCCAGAGATGACTCAAAAAGCTTCACTCCACTTCATGCCAAGCTTCACTTTCTGCAGGCTGTATGGTTTCTGGGTAATTTTTCCCTCATGTTTCTTTTATCAAGGTCAATTATTGTGTCCCTACCTTCCTCATTATCTATAGTGTTTCTCAAAAGAAGGACAAACATCTTTTACTTTAGAGTGTTTTACTTCTAATAAATGCAAGAACTCATATAGAAGTAGGTCAAAGTTTATAAAACAAAAATGCTACAAAAACTTTAGAAGTCTTATAAATGTCTTTACAATTATATTTAATTCCCCACAAACTAATTTTTTCTATTATTTTAGTATCATATACTCCATAATTTTAAAATTTTCTACAGTGAAATTTCATTTATCAAGGTATGAATTTAAAAGTGTTCAAATTCTTCTCAGCTATGACTTGTATGACTTCTAAGGTAGAGATACTTCCATAGTTCAATGAAGGACTTACTTTTTCAGTAGTTCTGACACAATTTCAAATACACCTGAGTTACTTAAAACACCTTGGTTTCTGTATCCAGAGATTCTTATTCAATAGGTCTTGGTTGCAGCCTGGACATCTGTATTTTTAACAAGCTCCCATGATGATTGCAATACACAAAACGATGTTATATCTGGGAAACATTGCATTTTACTGTTAGTATAGAACAATAGCTGTCACCTATTTGATACTTGACAGGTCCTCATTTAAGGTATCAGCAAGGGGGAGTTTCATAATACATCTTCATGTCCAAATTTATGTTCTTTAAAATGTGCATGTAAGCCAATCCTTGTTTCTCTAGTAAACTGAATTCAGCCCCAAAGTGTAATTATTCTAGACAGTTTAGCAAAAGTTTGGGTAGCAGTGGTGGGATTACACTAAACGTCATTTTTCAAACAAGAAACAGTGTTGTGAAGATGATCAAAATTCAGTTTCTTTGAAGTAATTTTTATCCCAGCCTACATAAAATGTAGAACTTGTTAGATTTAAATGGTGTCAGGTTATAATAAAATGTTCTGATATTTCAAATATATCTATCGTCTATGAAACAAAAAAAAATGTCGATTATTCTTCATTGTTTCATGATGAGAAAAAGTTGTCAACCATTGCTTTATTTCACAGTTTTCTAAAAGTTACTTAATCCCTAAAGTGGAAAGCAATCATTTTGTGGGAAAATGTACAATGAAAGCAAGCATTTCACCAGATTTCTTAAAATCAGTCTAATAGCTACTCAGTCATGATTCCCATTTTTTAAAATAAAGAATTAAGAAAGCAACATGCATATCAATTTAGTTTAACAGGACTTTATATGTGACATTATTAATGTCTATGACAGCTTTTATAAACCAAAACAATGTGTGCAGGTATCTGAACTGTACAATTCATGAGGTTTTGAAGTTGACTGTTCACTATGCATGAACACAAAGTTCTAAGCCATGCAGGGCTGCAAAAAAAACTGAAAACAATTAAAGCAAAACTCAGATACCCCAGAGATTGTTATCCAAATAATCCTACTTTATAGGTCATTGCAGTAGTTTAGCCAAAAGGGTACATCAATTTTCTAACTTGTAATTAAGATTTGCATTATTAATGCCAAGGATATTCTTCGTAATTAGGCATAAATATATACAGAAAAAGAAAATCTTATTAAGTTCACTGCCATGTAGAAAATAATTAATAATATTATGAAGAAAACATGTTATAAAATTATCCCTGAATAAGAATGCTCATATATATGTATAATTTTTCTTAAAGACTATTTTATTATGATGAAGTAAACTTAGAGTCCACTGTCTTCCTAATAGATCTTGTTTTAAACAACAGACTTGCATCATTATAATTTTCAAGGAGGCATTTATTTTCACTATTTTTGATTATTATGCTTCTTACCACAAACACTTCTCTTAAAATAGAAAGTACCAACATCGGCCTGGCGCAGTGTCTCATGCCTGTAATCCCAGCACTTTGGGAGGTGGAGATGGGCAGATCACAAGGTCAGGAGTTTGAGACAAGCCTGGCAAACATGGTGAAATCCTGTCTCTACTAAAAATACAAAATTAGCCGTGTTGGTGGCACACGTCTCTAGTCCCAGCTACTTGGGAGCCTGAGGCAGGAGAATCGCTTGTACCCAGGAGGCAGAGGTTGCAGTGAGCTGAGATTGCACCACTGCACTTGCACTCCAGCCTGGGCAATGGAGCGAGATTCCGTCTCAAAAAAAAAAAAAAAAAATGACAACATCATGAGGAAGATGTTATGACATTTTGGAAGAAAAATAGAGATAACATACAATTTGTTTCAGACTAGAAACACATTGTATGAGCTTTAGTTCTATTTTACATAAGTACATTTCTACACATATTCCATATATGTGGCATGCAGACTGGCTCTGTCCATTGCAGATGTTATTAAACTACTGCATAACACACTCGTAATCGGTCTTAGTCTCAAAACCATTTTTAGCAAAATACGATAAACAGCTGTTATTCATCAACTAAGGCTGACAACTTTTGTGAATTGAAATCTATGGCCAGATGTATGCTGCCCTGTTTGATCATTGAGAAATACTTGCTGTATCAATAGATACAATGAGAATCTACACTTGAGTCAAGGTGCAAAATACTGTTAATGATAATAATACCTTTTATAATATTTATTATAACATATTAATTGAATGCTTGCTATTTACTAGGCACTGTGCTGAAGACTTTATATGGGTTATCTAACTGAATTTAATTAATCTATTCTATTCTATAATTCCTATGTTTTTGTCCATATGGTCCACATTAACAAGATAACAACAAAATTACCTTGTTTTATTTATTGTGTACACCTCACTGTCTGTGCTATTTGGCAGACTGTAGGGTCTACACGTTCAATGTGATACCGAACATATTGTCCTTGGAGGTTTTAATTCTGATGAGATATGACTAATCCACAATACAGAAGTTGCACATGGAATAGTTTGAAATACAAAGAGGGGCAAGACCAAAATTATCTCAAAAGAATAAATGACAATCATTTAGAAAGGAGGGAAGACAGAACTGCCTCCACACTTTAGTGATAAACCTACAGAGGAGTAGAAAGCCAAAGAGAAAGAACATGATGAAAAATAAATAAAGTAGGCTAGGATCATGAATTTAAGTGTACAGGTCCAACTACTTAACTAACGTGGACTAACACAGCTCAGAGTAATGAAACTTTAATGAATTTCATCTTGGATGCATTGTCTAGCATACTGGTAAAAATTACAGTTATAATTATCTCATATTAAGTAATATCATCTAAAAAGAATCTCTTTAATGTATGTCTTATCATTTTCCATCAAGTTAAAATCATAAGATACATATTTGTAATAAGACAGTTTCAAAATATACATGCAAATACATACAAAATAGTTTATATATATATATAGTTATTACATTAACTAAACTTCTGAATGTAATCGCTGATTATTTGGAAGGTTTAAACCAATAAAAGTACTCAGTATTGTAAAAAAAAAATGTGAGATTTTATGATTATAGTGTTTCTGTATTTGATTCAAATGTTCCTAAACCAACTATTTATTTTTGTGGGGGAGGATGTGGGGCATATTTTAGTGTTTTGAACAGAGGTTATTTGTTATAATTATTAAGTTATTAGGGTATAGTCTAAACAAATATAATGAGTATCATCTTTAAAATTAAATAGTCCTTATTCGAAGACAATTTTTATTCTAAGCTCCAAACCAATGGCAATTGGCAGGAATTTGCTAACCTCACACGGGACATTTGAGCTTTAGTGAAGAATGACTGCAATTTGCTGAGTAGAATACTGAAAACAATAAGCTACAAATAAATGTAACTCTCATTTCCCAAGGTAAGATGCAAACTGTTAACACAGAAATAAGTTTCCTAACTCTGGAATCTATGTTCAAGTGAAATAAACTGAGAGGCTAAAATTCATTGCTTAGATGTAATCGATGAAACTTAATTTTAATATAGATGTATATAACAAAGGGAAGTGGAAAGATGAATTGCCAAGTGACTTCATAAGAAGCTCTATCACAGTTTGTATTTGTATGTGTCATACAAACCATCAAATCTGAAAACAGCCTTGTCTTACGGGGATAATGTATGCCTTTTATTAAAAAGATACAGAGGCAAAGTATTTTATGGATACTTTTTTTTTTATCAGTAACACTATGAATTTAAGATTTATAAGTACGGAGCATATAGGCTGAAGAGTGCACATGCAGTAATATATTTGGAGAAAATGCATCTCAACAATAAATCACAGTTCAAGATGATATCTTCCTATTGTTTTCAAATATCCTGTTCATAGCTAACAAATTACTTCCCTTCAAAACATGTAGTGGTGAGCCTAATTCAGAGTTCCATCTTGACACCAACCTAGAGCTCCATCATTTTCTTAACATAGTCTGTATTCTTGCTATGTGGAAATTCTTTGCTTTAAAATATGTGTTATTGCGTGATAGTGGATAACTTTTCTGCTACATTCTTTGAAGATCCCCTGAAGGGAGCTCTTGAGGAGATTCTACATTTGAAATATCAGCTAATACCACAGTCAATAAGCTTTTACTGCTTATATTTCATTACCAGCTTACAATGCATATTATGCACTGACCTACATACCCAAAATCAATGTATAAGGTATAAACGCTGAATGAAATTTGAGCAGGATGTAGGCAAAAGTTCTTCCATTTTTCAAATGTGTTTTCTGACTTCAGGGCAATAATATTTTCCACGTATAGTTTTTTTTAAGTATAGTTTTTGAAAACAGATTTAAAATGTCATTTTGTTTTCTTTCTTAAATTGTACTGTTATTCAAAAATTAAAGTGGGCACGGGAAAGTTAAAGTTTTAGATTGAAAAGTTTTTTTAAGGCAAATGCACTGTTTAAGAAAAAAATGTTTAATATATAATACTCTTTATCACTGATAATATCTATAAGCATAAAATAACAAAATATTTATTGAATAGATAAATGGATGGATGGAAAAATGGATGGATGATGGAAAGATACATAAAAACAGTGGCCAGAAAGGTAAAAAATAGAGTTATCAATTAACATTAACTTTCTTGAAAAAAAGATATAGAGCTGAAGACAAAATGTAAGGCACATTCTGAAAATTTCAAGTAGCTCAGTTTACCTGCAAAACTGGTTGTGGAGCAATGAATGAAATTTGGGTGTGGGGGCAGAAAAGTAAATACAAATAAGATTTGGTAAATTTACAATCACTAAAATTACACTATATTACATGGACAATGTTCCTTTACAACAAGCATTTTCCTTTACACATTCAAACCATTTTATGAATAAAAGTTAAAATTATAACGCACAAGTTATGAGATCTACAAAGGCACAAATTGCAGGTTGGTGATCCAGTAATTACAAAAGAGAAGCATAGAACAAAAAATAGTTCTCATGATCCACAGTATATTTGCTGGAAGAAACTCTTAACTGACTCTACTGCCTGAAAGTTTCGTCTACTCTGGAGGAATATTGATATGGTATTTTAATTTAATTTTCTAAGGTAAAATTCTGATCATTTCATCCCATTGCTTCTAATTTTTCATATAACTGCCCTTTGTTTTACTAATAAAACCCATAGTTCCTTGGAAGAAATGCAACAACCTTAAAGATCTGGCTATATTTTTAAGCCTTTGTCCTCTGTATGCAACAAACATGATGTTCATTTGTCATCTCCAAACCTTTACTCATCCACAGACCAGGCTCTGGAATCCCCCTGCCTAATCACTCTCCTGGCTTTACCATAACCTTAAATGAGTTGCTAATTTTTAAATCCCCATTTTTCTCATCTGTGAAATGGGAAAAATAATTATAATAACTTCTTTATACGGCTGTTTTGCAGACTTGAAAAATTCATAATAATTAATTAGTACCATATCTGGCACATTCAGCAAAAATGTATTAATTGCCTATTATGTGCAACACATAATTTTAGATAATTGAGATTCAGAAGCAGATAAAATAGTAAAAATCTCTGTTTTCATTTATTCTAATAAATAAAATCATTAATACTAATTTGTATTAATAATGCTTTTTAATGTAGATAGTAATAATAATAAATGATTCTTCAAGATTCAGCTTAAACATTCTTTTCTCTGGGAAACCTGCCCTCAATCCTTTCTGATCTGCTACTGTGACCTTCTGTTATGATTTGAATGTTTGCATTCCCTCCAAAATTCATGCTGAAACCTAATACCCAACCCAATAGGATTGGGAAGTAGGGCCTTTAAGAGCCTCCGCCCCCATGCATGGGATTAGTGCCTTACAAAAGGGCTGAAGAGAACTAGGAAACCTTTTTCCCCTTCGACTCTGCCATGTGAGGGCACAGCATCAAGACACTATCTTGGAAGCAGAGAGCAACTGTCACCAGACATCAAATGCCAGCACCTTAATCCTGGACTTCCCAGCCTCTAGAACTGTGAGAAATAGATCTCTGTCACTTAAAATTATTCAGCCTGTGGAATTTTGTTATAGCAGCAAGAGTATACTGAGTCTCCCACCTGCTTTTTAAGGTATCTTCTATCTTAACACGTTTCGTCGTAGTACTCATAACCTCCACAGCTACCCTGTGATGCTCAAGTGAAGGGACCAAAGCTTATTCCCCTTTCTCTTGCCAGCCCCTAGCATGTGTATGTCCCACAGTTGGAACTTTCTAAGCATTTGATGAATGATAGTATATGCCATTTCAACACTCCATTAACAGAATAATCATAAACCTATCCCACACTACTTGTATTTTAAACTCCCTTTTTTGATACTGTAGCCCAGCATTTTGTCCTAAGCGATTATTTAGACTTAATTATACTTGGAAAATTACCTTAACATCTGCCATTCTAGGATCAACGTAGAGAAAATTGGCCTCATTTTGAAGAAGGAAACACAATGGCATGCAACCTTTAAGGGTTTAAAAAAAAAACACCCTAAAAATCCCTTAAAAAAGTGTATTTTTGAAATAGATGGAATAAAGAATACAACCTTTATGAGTGCTGAATCTTCTGCTTGTCTTGTTCACTGTTATATCCCTAGAACAATACCTGAGATATAGTAGGTGTTCAATAAATACTTGTGAAAGGAAAGAAGGAAAGAAGGAAGGAAGGAGGGAGGAAGGGAGGAAGGGAGGGAGGGAGGGATATGAAGAAAGGTCTAGTTTGCATTAGTAAGATAATCTGTGTTCTTCTGAGTATAGGTGAAACTAGTCTAAAAATATGTGTTTATTAAATGCTTATGAATACATCCTCAGAAATATGTATGTTAAAATCAATATACATATTACTATATATCAAATGAATTTATATTTAAATATGACTTCAGTTGTTATAGCTTTTGTTCTTTAAAAATTGGTATTTCAGTTTAAATATAAGGATGTACACATTTAGGATTGATACTCAAGGGTAAAACAAAATTTGTTTCATTAAATCATCAAATTAATTAGTATCAGATCATCCAGTTTCTAGTCACCTTTCACACATGGAGCTGATAGTAGCTTATTTTCTGTTGGCCTTAGAAACTGACATATATTTATGACAAGAAGTTTCTAATCTAGAAACACAGGAAAATGAATAGTCACACTGCAGAAGGGATATAAATATGTTAATGAACTAAATCTCTCCACTTAAATCAGTCTTTTTTTGCTACTCTTTCTACACAGAGAAACTGATTCAATATCTAGATCGAACTTTGTGCAAGGGAGAATAAACTAAATGAAAATAACATTTGGAGAGTAAGAAAAAAATGAATATTAGAATGAGTGGACTGTGTGATTTTCAAAGCCTTGGAAAAATGCCTGAGTTTAACAATTATGTGATTATGCAAATTCTATTTTTGTATGTAACCAAATATCTAATTTGCGGGTAGGCTTTCCATACAAGTCACACAATTCTTGGATGTCAAAAACCTGATCTATATCTCTTTGCTTCAATTCTTTTCCTAGGGTCAGGTAGATAAGGTGACAGACTGTGCAGCTTATGTAAACTAGATAGCAATGGTGCCCATTGGCACCATCCCAAATATGGGTTCATTTTTCAGGTGTCGGATTTATAAGAGAACTAAAGAAACTTTATATAAAATCTGATTTTTAAATATTTGAAACTAGTTAAAATTCTTTAAAGACACTTAGCAGGCTGGACTTGGTGGTTCATGCCTGTATTCTTAGCATGGGAGACCAAGGTGGGTGTACGGCTTGAGTCCAGGAGTTTGAGACCAGCCTGGGCAACATGGAGAAGTCCTGTCTCTATAAAAATTACAAAAGTTAGCCAGACATGGTGGTGCATGCCTGTACTCCCAGCTATTTGGTGGACTGAGATGGAAGGATAGTTTGAGCTCAGAAAGTTGAGGCTGCAGTGAGCCATAATTGCACCACTGCACTCAAAGCAAGACCCTATCTGGGAGACAAAGCAAGATCCTATCTCAAAAACGAAACAAAACAAAAGATATTTTGAAGACAAAATAATATAGAACTGAAATGCAGTCTCTGGCCTTACTGCAAAGAGATTGAATGTTCATGCATTGATAGGGTTTGGCTGTGTCCCCACCCTAATCTCATTTTGAATTGTAGTTCCCCTAATCCGCATGTGTCATGGGAGGAATCAGGTTGGAGGTAACTGAATCATGGGGGTGGGTACCCCCATGCTGTTCTCTTGATAGCAAGTGAGTTCTCACAAGATCTGATGGTTTTATAAGGGGCTTTTCCTCTTTCCTCAGTACTTATCCTTCCTGTCCCCATGTGAGGAAGGATGTGTTTGCTCCCCCTTCTGCCATGGTTGTAAGTTTCCTGAGGCCTCCCCAGTCCTGTGAAACTGTGAGTCGATTAAACCTCTTTCCTTTATACATTACCCAGTCTTGGGCAGTTCTATCTAGCAGCATGAGAACAGACTAATACATGTACACACACTAGTACCAAAATTTGGGTTTTGATTTTTAAACCTTAACAGATTCCCTGCTCTCAATTACAGGTCTTACCCTTTAACCTGGTTTATTTCTCTGCTTTTTGTTTTGAAATATTCTCATGACCAAAACAGGGTTCTTAAGGCTTGGCTAAAATGGTCTAGATGGCTGAATGTTAACATATACCCAGTAAATCAATTATGTGCTTCTTGTCTATAAAGCCAGAACTAAGCTACTTATTGAGAATAAACAGCATACTAAAAAGCTAAATCAAGAAATATATTAACATTTCTCTATGCATTATGTGCAACCAAGGACAGTTTTAGTAACAATTACAAGAAAACCACTTAGAAAAAAATTTATCAATGCAACTCATTCACTCCAATTGAAATGACTATGCAGTTGGCAAGCAAAGAAAGCATTGATATGCCCTTGATTAACGTGGCAGATTTATTTATAATCTGCAACTGTAAACAAATAATCCCTTCTCTTCCAGTGCCTTATCAGGGATGCTCTTCTGCAGTTCTGCCCAGCCTGTCTTGTCACATGCTCTGACATCTGCCAGTTCTGCAGCAGACACTGCCACTGTGAAGTCTAAGTTTAAACCACTCCATCCTCTGGGAATATCCTGCACAGAAATTTCCCTGACACATAGAAAATTCTGAGTCTCTCATGTAACCTTACATAGAGTTCACAAAGTAAAGTATCCTGCTTTTTCAGGTCACTTATTCTCATTTACTGCATGTTGTCAGGGATTATTTGGTTTATTCTAACAGAATTTGGTATGCTTTTTTTTTTTCATTATGAATGACCTGTGACCACCATAAAGTCATCTGAACTGTTGGCAGTGTGGCACATCAGATATGCGTCTTCCCCACTCTTAACACACATCAAATGAAAAACAAAATCCAATTTGTATGCATTCTTGGAACAGAATATTGACAAGTATTTTAAGCACTATTTATGAGGAAAACGACATAAAAAGTTTTTGAATTCCAAATTAAATTGTTAAAAATGAAAATAACATGACTGTAAACTCAGGGTTCTTAACAGTGCCGTAAGCATCAATATATACAAGCACCAAAAGCAGCAATATATTCATCAGAGGGAATATTAATCTGTTTTGATTTATGTATCTCATCTGGAAGCTGTTTTGTCCTCATTCCTTCTAGTATTCTGTTCAACTCTGTTCCCCTTTATAAATCTGAATATATTCTCTATTCATCCATTGCATAGTTTTATAAAGGGGAACAGAGTTGAACAGACAAAACTTGTGTTCCAATATCTATTAAAAACGTTGAATACTAGAAGGGATGAGGACAAAACATATCTGAGCCTTGAAATTATGTTAAAATTCTCTCTTCTATTTTTTGCTATTTTTAGAACACTATTTCAATACTAGCCTTTCCCCAGCTTACTCCATCGCGTACTTCCCACATCTTTCAAAAATTGTTCAATTTTTTAAGTGGCTTACAAATTCAAATTCTTCTTCTTTATTTGACTCTGAGTTTAAAATTATGCCAAGTCTACCTATCCTTGGAACAAACTTTAGTACCAACCTTTTTCTCTTCTGTTTCTTAGCCTGGATCTCATTGACAGAATCCTCTTTATTTCCTTAATTCCTTATAACCACTAAGTCTCAAAGAGAAGCTGAACGACCTTTGAAGGTCACTTGGATGCTACGTATTAGATGCATTGGCCTTCTTCAGTCATGTAACATTTACAATTTGGACTGTTCCTTGAAAACCCATTTTCTCTATGTCCTCTTCCTACTTCTGTAATTGTCCCTTCCCTGGCTGTT
>NW_012099043.1:31302-41194 GCF_000951045.1 Mandrillus leucophaeus
ACTCTACCTTTTTGTTACAGTAGTTCTTATGCTAAGAATTCTGTCTGACCTGCAGTAGAATATCAAAAATACTGTCTGGATAAATGAATAAATCATTTCTTTATATCGTGATAGAAATAATCATTACTTATTCCAAACAATGATTCTTTATCTCATACCTTTCTTCATATATCTTACTTTCTAGCTTATACTGAGATAGTTTGTGAATACAGTTGACCCTTGAACAACATGGGGGTTAGGAAAACATCCCTCCTGTGTAGTTGAAAATCCACATGTAACGTTTGACTTTCCCAAAACTCAAGTACTAATAGCCCTCTGTTGACTAGAAGCCATATTGATAACATAAACAGTCAGTAAACATATATTTTATATGTTATATCTATTATATACTGTATTCGTACAATAAAGTAACCTAGAGAAAAGCAAATGTTATTAGGAAAACCATAAGGAGGAGGTGAAAAAGGAGGAGTTGGTCCAACTGTCTTGGGTGGGAGACGCTGAGGAAAATCAGTGTATGAGTGCACCCTCCTGGTTCAAACTCGGGTTGTTTGAGGGTCACGTGTATATCTTACTTTGCCTTTCAGCTTCTTAAGCTCACTGAGATAAGACCAAATTTTATTCATCTCTGTTCATCTTTTATAGTACTTTGCAAGTACTTATTTCATATATTAGATTATTGATACGTATTCGTAGACTAGATGAATTAGTAAATGTGTGCAAAACCTCTCTATAGCCAAGTGAATAGCTAATTGGTATTAAAATATATTAAATGTCTTTTAATGGCTCTAGAGTTATAGTTCAATACCTTCTAGGAGTTAGACTTCAAAGCACACAGGTGTTAGATTTGAAACAAACCATTGTATTAAAAAAACCCACCAAAAATTTATTGCCCACGAAGATATGGCATATGCATTAAGTCTGTCAATGATTTTTTTTTTAAGAATCAAGAATGTTACATAAATGGAACGTAAATATAAACATGACACAAAAGCTAGTAATAATCATTGTCTTTAAATCAGGAATAATTAAACATGGGAATGCTTGAAGTAATGCTGATCAGGTTATTGCTATCTCCTAAGGCAATCATCTGGGTTGTCGAAAGCACTATTTCATATTGCTGCTCATTCACATTTAATGGAAAATAAATGACGAAATAACCTATGGAAAAGCATTTTCAAGCATTTTTTTAAAGTTTTGCCGTAAAGTTCATGTTTAAAAAAATTACTTGCAAACAATTATATATATTTTGCATAGTTTATCTTGAAATAAGAGTATAGAATTTTCAAGTTATCTGAATCAGAAATTTTCTCTTAAACATTGTTTTAATGAGAGGTTATTGCAAATTGGCTGATTTAATTTACATTTCATGGTATCATTTTGGTGAATGTGTCAGAGACACTACAAGCATAACCCAAGAAGTCTTCTTCAACAAGGAGACTGAAATGTGTCCAAGGACATTCAAGATTCATTTAGAAACTCAGGGTCAATTTGTTCTACATAGAAAGACTTTCTTTTATATAACATAAAACTAGTTTTTATGTTTAAAATATTTTAAAGTATTTTTATTTAAAAAATAAAAGTGTAGATTTCAAGTATTTATAAACTTCTTGTTTAAATACATATTTTTCAGTTGAACAATTTTACAGGGCTACATTAAGACATTTCTCATTGCATATTCAAAGCTGTGTAGTATGTGGCTTATAATATCGATTACTTCTTTTCTTTTAATATTCCAAGTTATTCTGCGCTTATTAAAGCTACATCATCTCTTTGATGTAACAATGTCTTCATTTGTTAATGTCTGCTCCATGGTCAGTCCTTCCTATTTCTGTCCCCACCACCCTCCATCGTTAAGCACAGTCTAAGCAATGCTGATATTATGTTATGATCTTTCATTACTCTGGTGGAAACCATAAATAACTCCTCACAATTACCTAGATAAAATAATGAGAAATCTTCAGCTGCATATAGCAAAGAGGCCATGATTTAGTTTTCTCTTCAGCAGCATTTGCTGCAAGTTCTTTTGAATATTTTGCTCCAGCAACCAACTTCATAGGTTCCTAAACATGTCAAGCAATTTCATGACTCTTTCATTTCCATATTGTCTCTAGTTTTTTTGAAATGCCTCCTACCATTTATTGGTTTGGCAAAGTACTACTTATTCCTTGGAACCAGCTGAAGATTGAACTTATCTCTGAGGAATTGCTGGACATATGTAGGCAGAATTGAAGGCTTTGTTCCCTATGATTCTAAAATATTTTGTATGAACTAACTTGTTTTACTAAACTTACTACTCTGCACTGTAATTGTTTGTATTCTTGTGCATCCTACCGAAGCCTGAGCACCGTGAAGTGTGCTACTGTATCTTACTCTTCAAATGTTTCTTAAATAGAAGGATTGATGGATGGATGATACTTGATCTTTTATTATAATGGTGACATTATACATTTTGTGTAAGTTGACACATTTTAAAGAAATAAATACACCAATAAATCAGTAATACTATTACTATGCCTTGGTAAATCAACACGCCCTACAACATTTGAAATAACTGACATCTCAGCAACTAATTTACTTCCTGCATTGTCTCCATTGTTGAGATCAATTTAAGGATCTCCTTTGAAACATGGATTTAGGAAGATGCAGGAAAGTAATGAGTATAGATGTTTATTTTTCATTTTGTAAGGTTTATTCATCTAATCACAACATGGAAGTTAAAAATTATTTAACTGTGCTTCTAGTATTTTTATTTTATGCCTAGAAGGCATCTCATATTATACTGCAAGCTGCCAGAATGTGTGACGTTTCTCTAGGTATATTTCTAATAAAGAGGCATTGACAGAAATGGAGTGGCAGAGGGTGACTTTAAAGTCAACCACTCAGTCACAGATGTGCTCCTAGAAATGCATTAGTGTCCAGGAACCAAATTGCATGCCACTGAGTTAAATCCTAGAAAACTGATACTGATGATAATGTAATCAACTGAAAACGTGTCACCAAGTTTGGTTATCAATGATTCTTGGAGTCATAATAGCAGCATATTTTCATTAAGAAAAAATACATATACAAGCTAGTACCCTTTCTACTCATAAGAGAAAAAAAAAAAAACCACAAGCAGTTTGCTAGATATTTTTAGCATAAGACTCTGACATGCATGTGTTAGACAAAAGGACAGTAAACATCTATGAACTTTGGTCTTCGGTTTTTCTCACATAGGGAGAGCATTCACTGAAGTGTAAAACGGAGAAAATAAAAATAACTTCAAAAAAGCTGGAAGCAAGGAAGCCAGGAGATTAGCAGGGATAAAATGAACAATTGGGAGAATGCCTACAATATCACAACTCTTTCATATCACATCAATTTTCCTCAGGTAATATTCAGTAGCAATTTCACAGTTTCAGAAGCCCAATTCTTTTGTTCTGTGTGCAGGACTCTTGCACAGAAAGCAATAACTTCTCAAAAACAACCATCATGCAATCTCTTTTGTCAATAAAAGGCAACATTGCCTGAAGCATGACATCTAAATATGCCTTAAATCACTCATGGGGCTATCCTATTAACAGTGCAATGCAGGCATAGGACCTTGTTTTATGCCAATATTATGGATTTCATTCCTAATTTAAACAGGTATTTGGAAGATCTCTCATGAGTTATTTTATGACTATTTCTTTCACCATAAGTTTGCATGTAATTCCATAGACATGAATTTTCTGAATATGGCCACAAGAAATTGAATTTTCTGAATATTTTCTCAGACTTGATGTATCCTTACTATAACAGGACCAGCCCAACCTGGGTGTACTCTGTGGATGACAGAATGTCAAGTTACCTTGTAGGAATGACACAGTCAAAATTGTCAATCATGTAGCCCAAGCATGCACAACAGAAAAAATTTTGACCTTTCGCAACACCCAGAACCCATGATTCCTCCCTGTGGAACCAAGAAGACCAGGATATGACCAGAACCTAAACCCTGAAACCTTTTCAAAATTCAGGGGTCCATTGGCCCAAAAGATCAGGAGCTAAAACCCTCCTCAACCTGCCTTACCGTAAATGGTCAAATTTGAAGTCCTTCAATTAGACTCTGCCAGATGAACATTTCTTAATCCTTTCCCTTGTCCTCTGGCCCCTTAGAACTTTCCCCAGACCCTGAATTAGTAAGATAGATGTGAGTTGCATCACCTGTGTCCTTGCTGGCCAGCCTGGCAATAAAGACTTTCTTTTTGCAAAAGTCATTGCTATAGTGTTGGTTTCTATCTGTTGTGGGCAGTGAGCTCATATTGCTCAGTAGTATTACCAGATAGTGGGTCACTACTGATTCTCAGATTTTCACAAGTCTTTAAAAGCTGGAAGCAAAGACTGTGTACTGCTCTACATCTAGCTGATTAAAAGCATACATGGGGATAATAAAAGAACAGTAGATACAAACAAATTTGTTCAAATAGATAACTTGAGTGAAATCCACGGTTACTTTGACTGTGTGGTTCTCTGTATTTGGACAAACCCTGGTACAAATGACACTGTGTGAAGATGCTTGGCCACTGGTGTACATTTCTAAGGCTCAGTGTTTTTGCTGAATCCACTGGGACTGGGAAACCAATTTAGATGTAAGTGAATTCTTTGTTTTGGTTCAAAGTTATCAGTTGGTGTTACTAGTTTGGAACAATAAAGTAGGCTCACCAAGAAAGTGGACAACTATTTTAAGACTAAGAATAGGAAGAATTAAGATCATTTGGGAAGATAGAAAAGCAGTCAACAAATATGACAAGTACTTTGCATTCTTCCACATGAAGGAGATAGAAATATAAGATAGTCTTATTTTCAGGGTTAAAGTAAAAATACAGATACTATGAAACAGTACAATGCAATATGAAAAGTAACAGAATCCAAGTGCCTATGAAGAGCATAGAAGATAAATGATTCAAATCTGACTTAGAAGGATCAGAGCATGTGCTACACTAGATAACAATGTTTGCACATGAATCAATAATTTGAACACTAGCAATTCTGACTTTATAATATTTTACCTAAATCTACTCTTATCTTCCCCAAAACAATGTAACTTATGCTTTAGAAAAATTTCTCAAAGACACTAAATTACTTTCTAGTTTTTTGCATTGGTTTGTGCCATTCACACTGCTTGAGTTCTACTTGCAACTAGTTTTTTTTTTTAATCCATCTTCTATGTTATATAAGTGCCTCATTAATTCACCAGTAGCTCTCCAGATAATACTTAGTTGCTTTCCTTGTATGCTACCTGGGCACTTTATATTCATTTCTACTTCATATTTTATCATCAACTTAGCTGTAGGTTTTCTTTTCCAGGCAGTATAATTATTGAGGATAAGGATGTACTTCATTCTTCTTTATAATTGGCTCAGGGCTTGATATATAGAAGGTGCTCAATAAATGTTTTTTAGATGAATACATGACTGCATGCGTGGGAGTACTCAAGATTATTTGAGTAGTTAGTGACCTCCACAGTGTGATACAAAGTTTGCCACCCTTATCTATTTGTCTTTGATTAAAGCCATTCTTCCTGGTTTTGAAATAGTCCTATCCTTGAATATTGCTTACAAAAGCTACCCAAGCATCATCAGGGAGGATTTTAGTGAATATAGAAAACTTTCTAACACAAAGTAGGATGCAAAATTTAAAGTAACTCATAGGTTGCCAAGACAACATTTCCTCGGTCTCACAGTTTTACTGAAATCTGATTCTGAAAACCACTTTATCTAGAATTTCATGTTCTACCTCACAATGCTTGATGTTTATTTTAATGACATCCTCAATATCTCTTTACAGATATCATCTAACTCAGTGATTCCGTCTCATGATGCCCGTGAACTCTGGAGGGGTTCTTATAATATTTGATGCTACGGTGCTACAGAACATCGGAAAAAGAAAAGAAGAAGAAGAAGAAGAAGAAGAAAGCGAATGATAGTTACACTGATAAAAGATGTTAAAAGAACGGTGAATCCTTTCTGTTGTTGAGCCCACTTCAGAAATGAACTATGATTATCCAGGCTATGGTTTTCTTAAGGTTGAGTGGAATCAAGACATAAAATAAAACTAAAATAAACCACTGGCAGCAGGCCACTGAAATTTCCAGCTCTCAAAACAGCTTTCTATTACCAGAGTAGGATTTTTGCTTAGATTTTCAATTCCGTCTAGCCTCCCCGGGTAGACAGAGGCTAAGGGGTTGGACAATTGAGATAACTGAAAGGAAAACATTTTACAAGAAGTAAAGCTAGTAACTAGCATGTAAGGTTTTTTTTTTTTAATTTGATAATCCAACTATTTTTAAATTAAACCTAATATACAGAGATGTGTAAAAATGTGACTCACTACTGATATTCTTACTATTTTTTTGTTTAGAGAACACAGCTATTTTTCATTAAACTGTTACTGTGTTTATCTCCTTGTGTTTATTATGGCTGTCTAAAATAAAATTTTAAGTCATTAAATTTAAGTTAGTTGCCTTCATTTTAATTATTTGACCTAAATAAATGTGGGCTTTTGAAAGGGATTCAGATCCCAGGCAGAAAAAGGATTAAGGTATTAATGACGTTGCTAATGTCACAGAAAGGAGATTTCAGATTTCCCTGTAGCTTAGTCTCTTGTGACATTCGGGATGCTTTATCATCTGTAGTGAATTTCAAAAATGACCACAATAATTCATAGTCCTTCCATCAAAACATGGGGGAGAGGGGATTCCTTTTTTCCACGTATTGAATACAAGTTTGTCTTCAGACTGGCTTTGATAAAATAAATGAGTCAAAAATGCAACTGTACCTCTGAATCTAGACTTCAAGAGGACTTGTAATTTTTATTAAGTTCTTGAAACTCCTACCATCTGCTGCCATGTGAACAAACTCTCCCTAGACTGTTGGATGACGAGAGACATGGTATAGCCACCTTCATTAGCCATGCTAGTAGAGAGAAAAACATCAGATGTGACAAAAAGACCATTTTAGATATCATGGCCCATGACCAAGTCCATTACTGACCGCAGAAGCATGAGTGAGCCCAGCAGCAATCAGCTTAGTCTGACAAGATCAGCAGGAATGCTCAGATGACCAACAGACTCATCAACAATGATAACGATTAGTTTTAAGCACCACCTCTGTGGGTGGTTTGTTACATGTCATAAACCAGCTGATGCAATCTTCATTTTTACATTCAATAACCATACTGTTGAGCACCAATTTATTTATGGTATGTAAGCCATTTTATTAAGAACTGGAAATACAGAAGTGAACAAGTCATAGTCGCTGGCTTCAAAGTAATCACCACCTTTTGGGAAATACATTTAGGTCAATAAGCATCTTAACACAATACAGTAAGTACTACGATAGGGACAAACAGAGGGTTCTATGGGCCATCCAAGTGCTCCATCCAAGATGTGTCCATAAAACTGTCCATCTTAATTATGCACGTATAAATGCATTCTTATTTACAGACTTGTATAAAGTCAAAATAGCCAAACTGACATTCTGTTCAAATGCAGTGTGCTGAACTAATACTCTTCCTTTCTCAATTATCAAATAAAAGAATAAAAAAATTAATTATATCACATTCTACTCTTCCTGGTTAGCAAAAACAGAGCTCTTTATAATCAGGCAGGGAGAGGAAAAAGCCAACTTTTATTCAAAACCATAATAAAGGTTTCTAGTATTACAAAAAGTACAAAAGGCCATGCCAGTAGAATTTATTCCAATTTGACTTAGATTCTCTAGTTCCATGGAATGAAACTGTTTCCCTTGAGTAGATGCTCTTATTTCTTAATGATTTAGAAAGAAAATAAGAAATAGTTTGGTGGGGAAAGTGAACTCATGATGATGCTCACATATGGAACTGGATTTAATTCACTTATCCCTCCATGCCTTCACTGTCAACCAATAATGTCCAAGGAAAATCTCCTTGTTCTTCGGGGAAGATCTCCATATTCCCCATTTATGGTCAAGTGTTTGATCTGGTTCCAGAAGAGCCTCACGATGCATGTTTGGTGAGGTTGGGGTAGGGTTAGCATTTCCTATTCCTCATCATTGTATGGGGTTGTAATGGAGTTAGTACTAGAGAAGCAAAAGCTTCCTTGTTTGTCTCACTGGATTTGGGCAGTAATGATAAAAGCATGTGCAAGCATTGGTCTCACCCCACTCCCATGATGACAAACTCAGAGATTAACAATCTGTAAATGCAGGATTCTGACTCACTTCCTTACACAAAGATTCAATTTCTATGCTCAGTGTTTGAAGTTATTCCCATCAGCTAACCTGACGTAGAAGATATCTTTTATAGATGTAGATGCAACTTAGGAAAAGATAGCGTTCTCATGGTTAAGGGACAGCTTGGGAGCTGGAGATGTCAAGTATTTTGCCATATAAAAACTATTTTCAAACAAAAGGTTAAGCCCTCTGAATTATTTTAATTAGGTTGAACATTGTTTATAGAATTTCACATCAATTTCTACCTAAGGTAGAAATCAGCTAGATTCTACTAGGTACATGTTGTTCAACCTTGATAGCAATAGTCTGTTGGGAGAGGCAAGTCTGAATGTCAGGAACTTTAAAAATTCTTAGCTCTGTATAGAATGAGACATTAATATTCTTAGACTCTGTACATAAAGATTCTTTAATGCAAATAGGAAATATAAGCACTTATGTATAGTTCTGGTTGTGGAAACATTATTCTTAATGTATAAAGTAACAAAAGGAAAATATAAAATTGTTGTATTTGTACAAAAAGACCCCGTCATGTATTTTTTCATGTTATAATTAAACACACATAAACTAATAGTAACAGAAAGAAATTCATGCCAGCTACTTAACTACATTATCAGTTGACAATCAAGTGGCTCTTCTTGTAGATCAAGTAGGGGAACACTCTTTTAACCACAATTTCTTCTAAGTAATCTCTTCTAATACACATCCCATTAGATATAGTTTATATTTTTTATTGCTTTATTCTTTAATGCTGGCTTATGTACTGATATTATGGAAAACCTAAGGACATCTTAGTGGTGTGATACATGTGATGTGAATTACTTAGTAACTTTAATGATATAGTGACTATTCTGGTTTCTTGAAGTGAAACAAGTTGATATGGTCAAATAATTGCCAGGAGCCAGAAATATTGATGTAAAGCTTTACATTTTTTAAGTGATGTTGATGTTATACAAAAACCTACAGCAGTCACAGTTTAAAAATATCAACTTGAAAACTATGTCTCATTCAATGTGCAAATACTATAGTAAACATTTGATATGCAGCTAATCTTGAAGTTTCTTGTTTTGCTTCTTCTCACATCAGCAAATGTGTAGTCAATACAGCATGTGCAAAGACTCATATACAATTATGTATATAACAGATTGTAAATATCCTTGCACTTTTCTCTGATTAACATATTTTTATGTGCACAGAATATTCAAGAATAAACACACGATACCCAAAGAAGGTTACAGATAGGAATAAATCATCTTTATTTTAAGGAAGCAAACGTCTTCATGTACTTCTAACCCTTGTGCTCAAATTAAAGAGTAAAGCAAAGCACTGCTTAGACAACTTTCATAAATTCATACACATACACAAACACACACACTCACATGCTTGGATTCACTTGTGCGTCAGCCCTCTGCCAGAAAATGTCCACGATGCAGGGGGCATGAATCTAATGATGTAACTACTCCTGGGGGAGACACCCTTTCTCGGGCGAGTGCAGTGAGAGAAGTGTGCGTAGGTTATCATGGGGAGGCCGGGGAAGGAATGAAACTCAACCTGAGGAAAGAAGAGTTGGGAAGGAAATGACATATGAGTCAGCACCTGGCCTAGTGCCTGGCTAGGATAAACAGTAGAGAAATTTTTGTCTAGCTGATTTTTTTTTTTTTTTTTTT